>NC_054870.1:33059609-33362640 GCF_018320785.1 Cheilinus undulatus | reverse complement strand
ATTCATCTCTCCATGGAACACGTTTCCATTGCTCCACAGTCCAGTTGGTGTTCTTACGCACTCCATTCAGTGCTTGGCATCGGACTGAGGCTAGCATGCAGCTGCTCTGGAAAACCATCCCATTAAGCTCCTGCCACACAGTTTTGGTGCTTACATGAATATTAGTGGAAGTTCAGAACTCTTCAGCTATGGAATCAGCAGAGCACTTGCGACTTTTATGTATGTTGTGAAAGCAGTAGTTGAACCCGCTCTGTGATTTCTTGTGTCTTCCACTTTGTGTCTTCCACTTTGTGGCTGAGATGCTGTTGTTCCTAAATGCTTCCACTTTCTCATAATATCACATACAGCTGAATATCCAGCAGGGGAATTTCAAGAGCTGTCTTGTTGCAAAGGTGGCATCCATCACCATGCTTGAAGCTCAATCTCTTCAGAATGACCCATTTTGTATCACAAATGTTAGCAAATGAAGACTGCATAGCTAGGTGTTTGATTTTATACACCTGTAGCAGCTGGTCTGATTGAAGAACCTGAATTCAATAATTAACAGGTGGGGCCAAGCACTTTTGTCCATATAGTGTAGAAAAAGCTACTCAACATCCAACAATTAAAGTCATTGCATACACGCCTTGTCAAACTATTAAAAGACAACTACTACCACTAATACATCTCTGACCAAAGCAATAGAAGAAAATTTATTTGTTGTCAAATTTTTGGATCTACTGTTTACCAAAGCTTCTATGAGGAGTTTTAGCTTGTTATGAGCAGACTCAAATTAATCATAACTAATTAGTATAATTCAGCGTAACATAAGACTGCGACCCAAATTTCTCAAAACGTTTAAATTATTGTTATAATAAATGTTGCAGTTAGACTGGCCAAAACTCAAAGTGGTGATTTTATTACCTCCGCCAAGGAGGTTATGTGATTGGTTGGGTTTTTTTGTTAGTTTGTTAGTTTGTTAGCAATGTAACTCAAAAAGTTGTGGATGGATTTTGATGAAATTTTCAGGAAATGACAGAATTGGCATAAGGAAGAACTGATTAGATTTTGGGAGTGATCTGGATCACGGTCTGGATCCAGGCATTTTCTAAAGGATTCTGTACTATTGGGAGATAGGGCTAATGGCGCAGGTCTGCGCTCTCTGAGTGCTTTATTTTCATTCTGTTTTGATGTTATATATTTTTAAGGTCCTCAAGAAATTAAGAAAATATCATAGGAAAAACAACTTTCTTAAAGATATTTCCATCTAAGATAACAGGATACTTGAGTCAAGATCTCAAGGAAACAGTCAGAATTGACTCTTTGCCCAGTAGAATAAAGGATATTGATACATGTCTTTCTAGGACTTCTGTGTATTAGATATTTGGGTGTAATTTTTTTTTCCCCCAGGGACCAGTTCATGACCCACTGAAAACAGCTCTGTGACCCATTTTTGGGTCCCAACCCACCAGTTGAGAACCACTGCTTTACATGATATTCAAAAACAAATGAGACCATTGGGCACAAGGCCGATGATGTGCAACTCCTGATGCTTGTAGCTGCTGCCATGAGGTACATGATAAGTTAAAAAGGCATGCTGTAAAAAAAGTCTTTATCACATTTTCCACAGCCAAGATTCTTGATGCGTGATACAGTGACTATTATAAGACAGCGGGCTGAGGGTTTTCTTTTGTCAAAAAAAAGATTTCTCCATGTAAGGAACAGATCAGCAAAGAGATAAGAGGTACTGCTGTGGCCACAATGCCAAAATTGATGTAAACTCAAAGTTCCTCACAGGGGCTTTGATAAAGTAATTCTATAAAAACCTTGAATATTTCTTGATTAATGGTTTATTCCAAATTGTAGTGGTTGAAAGTTTTGTTTCCCTCATGTGAAGCCAATGTGATCTAGGTCCGATTAAAAAAAGTTGACCTTAAAATTATGAGAATTATTTGACACAACCTCTTCACTTCTTGACATTTTCTCTGCTGTATTGATGTGATACACCATATTTGACCATGCCGTGGCATGACCTAGTGAAGTATTTGTTCAAGCAGATAACAGAAATCCAAATAAGCAGATCTTTCTCCCGTCAGTGGCCCACTTACTTGTTCACAATAGACCTTGTTTCCCTGGAGATCGGTTGCCGGAGCCTGAAGAAGGCGCCAGTCTCTCCCCTTGTTGTATGTGATATAAGTTTTCACTTGGTTCTCAACAACTTTATTTGACAGGAACACCCCTTTAATCCCAGCAACCTGCAAACATGAGAGAGAAAGAGTGAGCGGTAGGGGTGGAAAATAACAAAAAAGGGAGAAAAAAATAACTGTGAATTATTCAGACTTAAGTAAAGCTGAAGGCCTAGTTCGGAGAGGATGAGATGTCTGAAAGTGATAGTTTTTCTGACAGGGAGCACTATTTTAGACCATCTGTAGGACTCTGCTGAATCAAAACAACATATGGCGCAGCCCTGAGATATTTCTTCCTCTTTGTTTTTATGCGCAGGGATACAGACTCACGTGCAGCTTCACATTTCTCCTCCTTTTAGAGAGCTTACATCTTTCCTCAATGGGGGAACAACAGTATATCTATCCTGCTGGTCAGGTCACTGCAGCTAAATATTTCAGGGGGTTTAACGTGTGTGTGGGTCAGTGAGCAGCCAGAGTAACCAGCACTGATGGCTTTCATAGGTGTGTGTTAGCAACATTGCAGTGCTTTTACTGCTGGCACCAGATGAGGATAATTCATGCTGATGCATACATGTGCAGTCACTGCACCCTCGTAGTACTTCTGTCCATGCACACACAACATGTTCAGGGCACCAGTTAAAGCTGCTGTTTTGCCTGGATTGTGACTACAGGCTATAAGAAATGCTGGTGTTTCCTAAATTTGTGTATGGATGGTACACTATCTTAATACAGAACCGACAAAATGTGCTTTTGCGTGACAGTTTTGCATGAAAAAGATGATAGAAGCAGGCAGAAAGGGGATAGGAGGGAGAGGAAGCGCAGAATAAAATGCAATGTAGCAACATCTGTTCCATTATGTGAGGACATCCTAGACACCCAAGCACAGGGTACACTTAAGGAAAACACGACAGAAAAATCAAGATTGATTTTGAGAAAAGGTTTACACTGTTTGTTGGTACACTACTTGTCAGAGTCTGTTTTATTGTTTCAGAATTTTCTATGGTGCTTTTACTTGAGGAAAAACTATCAGCATATGGTAACTTTTATGCATATTTCCCATGTTTGCACCAGTTTGTTCTTATGGTAAATTATGTAAAAGTTAGATAGATTGGACACTCATAGTTGCATTTAAAAGGGATTTGATTGATGAATACAGCTGAGAGGCTCTTTATTTAAGTGAATGGAGTGAATTATTGTCATCATTAATTAAGCTGTCTGATATTTCTCTCATTAATCATCTATATATTATGTTAGAAAACAGCCCCCAAAAATGCCAATTATATCCAAAGCACAAAGTGAGTTCATAAAAATCAACCAGCAGCTGTTTTGTTCCTTAATTAATTATTAAGGTCATTTATCAAGCACAAATTCCTGAAAATGAATGGTGATAGCTACGTAATGCTCATCCTTGTCTTATAAAAGTTGTTTATGAATCAGCTTTTCTTGCATCACCTTGGATGTTAGAGGAATAAGTTCAAAGTATAAAAGAAGAGAAAAATTATTATTGAGAGCATTTTGTTACAGCCCTGGTACTTTTTTTTGTTTTTTAATGTTTTATTATCATCTAAATCATTCATATCTATTTACAATGCTGTTTTGGAAACTACAGCTCCAGCTTTGTTGCATTTAATTTCATATATGACGTAACATGTAATATTAACAATACGTTTACTTTTCTTTAAAGTTTACTTTAAAGTTAAAATGACTCACATTTATGATGTATTATTTTTTAGGGTACTATTTTGTCAGACAGTCTCCTTATGTGTCAAACATCCCTTCTTTAATAACAATGAAATATCAGGGATTCATCTTAGGGCATCATCATGTTAATTAAATTAATTCCTCTGAGTCAGTGGTTCCCAAACATTTTCTGTCAGGCCCCCCTTTGGCCCCCCATACCCCTCATTGCACATGTCAACATGTAAAAATATCTAAACGTACCATGTACGTACCATGAGCATGTAAACCCCTATTTTTTAAAATATTTAACACAACATAAAATCTAACAATTTTGTAAAAATAATAACAACCAACGCCTCAAACGGAGCTTCAGAAATCTAAATCTGAGGATAAACAATTCCCCGAAAATTAAAACTTAATGAACATCAAGATTTATACCCCAAGTCCTGCAATATTTTCAGTCTCTACTGTGGGCTTATTTGGTGCCACAGATCTTTTCCAGTCTTGTGTGCAGCTCTGAGGCTTTAAATGTCCATATTTAATCTGTTTTTGTCTTGATTGAGGCAACAGCAGAAAACCTATCTCACACAGGTAGGATAGTGCAAAAGGGAAAAGTGTGGCCAGGGTTCGCCTGCCTAGCAGTGGATACTCATTTAACACTCCAATCCAATATGTAGACACTGTTTTGGACTTGAACTGGAAACGCATTGTTGAATCTGAGGTGACCTTAATGAACTGCTCCACTTCTCTTGCACTGAAGTCACCCCCGCCCCCCATCATGAGGCCACACCCCCACTGGGAGCCACTGCTCCAAGTCATCTGATGTGTACAAACAGATCAAGAAACTCTTAATGCCCAAACATTAGTTGGAACAAAAATGATCAGAAATTGTTAGTCTATCATCAGCTGGCTACACTGATTGCTTACTTATGTTTTTTTTTAAATTAACCAACATTTTTGCACTTAACATGTCAAGCATGATATCTAACAAGTATGACATCTAGCAGTTGGTGGTGTTTTTTTTTTTTTTGTCAGATTGTTTATGTCTTCTGAGTCTGGTTATCAGATACTTTAAGTCATTTTAAGGCGTTAGTGCTTCAAATTTGTAATGTCATAAAACATCAATTATTCAAATCTGGCCTTTCAAATTATTAACTTGATTATGTGTTATTGTATTATTATTTTGAAGAGTTTCTACTACCAAATATATTTTTATCAGTTATTTGACCATCATTAATCCATGTCATGACTAATTTAAGCCCTGGTTTAATGTTAATGAAATTAACATTATTGTATTTGTTCTGTTTGTTCATGCAGCACTTGGTATGGTGACATACAGTTAGAAAAAGTTCAAATATAGTGTTCGTCCTACTTAATTGGGATTTTTAAAATGCAAGGAAAGATGGGTGACCGGGGCTAGGTAGAGCTAGTCATCTCTCACCCAGAAGGTCAGGGGTCTGATCCCCATCTACTGCAGACACATGTCCCTTTTACACACTTGCTTTTATGTGATGTCTCCCTTTGACTCAGTACAGATATGGTGTTAACCTCATTTGTACCTTGAGTAGAGTGTGTATGAAGTTTGTCCATATTTTCACCTTCCACTTACAACCAGATATCTGCTTGCTAACTTGTTGGCAAGTTCAACAGAAAAAGGGTCCACAGTAACTAGCTGAAAGTGGATATACTGCCAACCACCATAGTGGAGGCAAACATGCCCCCATTATTAACTCATTTCTCTTGTTATGCATGCGTACTTGGATAAGGACAGCAGTTCAGCAGTTAAATTGTCTAATCGAGCTACAACCATAGCTCAACTAATCTGTGCATGTTAATGCACTGAATATTGTTGGCCCTGCTGCTGACAAAGATTTTCCTTTATTACCCTAACCTCTTCCTTTCTAGCCTTAAGCTTTGGTGAACGTTTGAGGGGTGTGGAAAACCAAGGTAGTCTGCTAAACTAACCAATGGAGCAGGTTTATAACAAAGTCACTGGCCAAAGGCTTAACTGCATTTCCATTTGGCACTTAAAGGTTAAATATAGGGTGTGATTGCTCAAGACTGAAGTTGTAATTAATAGAATCATACATATGGATGCAGACAATAGTGCAGAACTCTACATTAATACCAAAAGGTGAGCTAAAATAAAATCATAATGCTTGTATACCTGCATAAATGACTGCGAAAGTTAGCGCAGCAAACATGCAGAACATAAAATATCCACTTAGTCCCGTGAACTGCAGCGATTACACAACAAGGCCAGTGAAGCGGTTGGCACCATCATGCCTAAATAAAACAAGGTAACAGGCTGACAGCACCGGCCCAGCAGCACTGTCGCTGCTCACCTCATAGAGGTCGATCATGATGTTGCCCTCTGGTCCTCCGCTGCTCACGACGTCCTCCAGCATCAGGGTGAAGAACAGCCCTCTGGACTCAGACATGTACAGGTTGTACGAGTCATTCTGGTGCCAATCCTGAATCGCTGCCACGACCTGGTTATCATCTGTGCTTATTATCTGCAAGTCCTAAACACATGCAAATCATCAGAAGAAGCCTATGTGTGGAGATGGCAGCTTAGCAGCCAACAAAGAAATGACTTAAAGGAGTTCTGTGTGCAGAAGTGTGCACACAGAGGCCACAGAGCCCAAGCAGCAAGCTAGCGATTTGTCACTTCTTGACAAGATTCAGTCAGGATCAGCAGGGATTAGACCTCAGGCGTTTCATACCATGCACTAAAAATGAAGACAGGCTCCATTTAATTTTACAGAACCCTTTATCCTGTGTTAGGAGAGGTAGTGTGTGTCCTTCTCAAGGAAACTGACAGAATACATGGGTGGATGGTTGAATGGATTGATTGAAACAGCACTGTGGGTACTAAACCTCTCCTGTTGACATGATACAGTCACTCAAACCACCAAACTCCTCTGCTGTGCTTTTCCTGAATGAAAGTCAGTGCCATGCGCTGTTTGTGCAAAATCAGAAGGATTTTCTGCTTCAAAAAACTTCCTAGGAGCACAAACTGTGCAACACCAGATTAATTTTCTTCACTTACGTATCTATTGATACAGAAGGGAGGGCAATTGATTAAAAACTAAGCATGGCTCTTGAATAAACACAAGATCTAAAGATATAATTATGAATAAGCAAATCAGTTGTCAGGAGGGTAATAATGCAGAGTAAACAGTTTAATGGATTTGTCAGCAAACATCATGACAAACTGGAGACAAGCCTACTTAAAATCACTTGACAAGTACGGGGGTTTCACAGTGAAATGAGCATTGCACTCGTTCTGCAGACTGTTTCTCTGCATGCACTCGGCTCAGCAAGCACTGCACGCTCTGCAGCAATCTTACCTTTGGCAGTGTGTACTTGGGAAGCTTCATGGGGTAGAAAGAGTTTCTTTTATAGGACACATAATGGACAGACTGGCCACCTATTGGCACCTGGAAAAGCATAATAGTAGCAATTTGAAGCTCATCACAATTCAGGTAAATATTCATAAACTTCACTGGGTGCAGTGATTGCTGGCAGCATGTTTTCAACAATTAAAACAGCCATCAAAACTCAGAGTTTGCCACTAATTAGTATGTTTTGGATTATAGCATTTTTAGTATAATACACAGCACTGTGACTTCACTTCCATGCCATCCTTTCCCAAGAAAATAGCCTCTTTTAGTTAATGAAAAACATGACTGTACATTAAGATGCAGTGGTTTTACAGCTTTTAATTGTCTTTTAATGAAGCCAGACCTTGCAATAAAAACCCACCTGGATGAAAACGTATTCATCCTGAACCACCAGGGAGTTAGGGATGATAAATCCAGGGAAAGGCTTGCCCTTGTTTCCATCAGAGCAATTCTGAAGTTTACAAGTTATGTACTGTGACCCTGTGGGTAAACAAGAGATGTGTGCTAAAAATACAGCAAAGGGGAAAAGCAGATAACCTTCTGCAGTCAAAAAAATCAAGGTTTTAGCATCACTTATGCTGATGGTATTAACTGAGCCATAGAGGCAACATTTTAGAGGCCAATTCTTATTCTCACTAATAGATAAAGTAGATAGTGCTGTCCCACTGTGTTAGCATCAGCCAAATGAGGCAGCCTCCCCGGGGACAGGGCATTAACACACGAGGCCTTATGGAGGAGCCCTCCTCTCTGCACTGTGGCCAAGAGCGGAGCCAAGTCACAGCCTGGCCCTTAAAAAATGAATTAGCTTAATCGTATGAGGAGTCTCCATAAAGCCAATTCAAATGAGGAGGGGTATTTTAGTAAGGACAGCAACAAAGTTGAAATCTCCCATCAGGTTTAAGTTTTAGGAATTACCATAAATGCAGCTAATACTACTAATAAATTTTTTCTACTCACGTCCATCAGAGACGCTGACCTCCAGGTGTATCATTCCCTGCTCCTTGTCCAAACCCAGTCTGGACCTGTAACATCAGGACACACGATGGGGATCAGTCTGCTGCTAAGGGGTAGATTTCAATTAATAATGACATCTTCTGCATTAATAATAAAATACTGTTCTGGCATTAAGATCAGCAGTACAAACTTTTTGGGTTGTATAAACCTTGATAATGATAAAACATCTTGTTAGTTTGCCTCCATCTTCGCCTATAGCCTCAACATGAGTTGTGCTTGCAAGTCCAAGTTGCTCAAGTTATAGACATTAAAAGAATTGATATTAAAATTTCAGATGAGGAACGTTTAATAAAGGCAGTTTTAGAATAGATATAATAGATATCTATAAATAGATAAAAGACACCTAGTAGCTAGCCAAAGCGGCCAGTAGCTAGCATATTAGCCATACCCAGCTAATATATAAGCAGAGGGCCTAAACACTGGTCAGTTCAGTACAGGCTAGACTGATAAGTTAAAAAGAAGTGTCTGGGTATCATTTGAAAAAAACAAACAAACAATAAAACAATGAAATAGTTTAAGTTTGAATGCAACATGCTAATATACCTTTAATTTTAAAACCTTTGGCTAAATGTACTAGCTAGTAAATGGCATCAAGGAGATTAGCATAATCAAACCAACTCTGTACAGCATAATAGCTGCAAAAATTTACAAGTAAAACAATAAGAACTTAGTGCCATGACTGGGATTTGCTAAAAGCTGTTCAAAAATGAGCAAACATGCAAATATAACTGAAAGGAACAGTAATGGTCTACCCTGAGTTACAATTTGCTAGCTAAGTAGCATCAGAGATTAGCATAATAAAAGGTACTCAAAGGCTGCCTCAAATCACATACCCCTGTTGTTTTAACTATAATACATTACAGTGTTGTGGGAATTTGTACAACCATACATTATTAACGCAACTGTAGAAAAACTTAAGTTACTGTGAGATGTTTTTAAAGAGACTGAACGGATATTATATATGGTGTGCCTTGGGAGTTTGGCTTGATCTCCGTTGAGAACCACTGTGCTACATCATGATTATGGTGTTCACTAAGGGTCTTTTGTTACACACTCAATTCTTGGATTTTTTTGAGTGCACCAGTAGTTTACTGGGTTGGCGCATACTTTTAGTGTGAATGCACTATGCACAGTTATGCACTCAAAATGTTTAGTATTAATACACTGATTCACAAACTAAATGGCAGTCATTCATGAACAACCAAAGAACCAACACAAAAGTTTGGGTTGTTTTTGTTGAGAAGAACCTTAATTTTAGCCAGATGGCCAGCTTTTGCTGACTTGAGCAGTGGTTCTCAGCTGGTCTAGTGTCAGGACCCACCAGCGCTATCTTAATGACATATCAGGACCCAAATTTCCTATATATTTTTAATTTTAAACAAATGTTTTCAGAGCAAAGAAATTGAGCCATATCCTTCAAAATAAAAACACATCATAGACCATATTTTCTTCCCCAGGTACACATCTGCGACCCATTGAAAATGGTTATCTGACCAACTTTAAGGACCTGACCCACCAGTTGAGAACCAAGGGGCTAGAGGATTAGTTCAAACACAGCATGATTAGCAGCTTCAGCTAGCATGGAAGAGGTTTTTAAATAAAACAAAGACACTAATGTACGGATAGAATGTATTTCACAAGTAGAAACAAGGTCAAACTTTACTCTTGAGTAACAAAGTTGTCCTTATTTCACCTTTCAGATATATCTGTCTATACTAACATGTTTTTCATGGACAATGAGAAGCATTTACTTGGCAGTATGCAGCATTGGCTTCTAGACACTGCTGTAATCATTTGCTTTTTATTTTTACATTCTTGTTATTCATTTTGAACAATAGGTGACTTGATAAGACTTTAAACAAAAAGCTTCAACAATTACTTTGCTGTTGTGCCATATTTTACAAAACGATGCTGTGTTTATAATTATTAAAGGAAAATAGAAAATTGAGGAAACAGTTGACAGAATAATTGCGTTGAGCCCACGGTTATAATTTTCTATTATCAAAAGAGCAGTATTAGGGGTTTACATTTGCGTTTGCTTTTCATTTTGACTTTGTGAGGGGACATGGGAAATAAAAGAGCTTTACTGCTCTCTGAGGAGCGATAATTGAACAAGCTTATCTAAAAACACTGGTGTGACGGACATTTGACCTGCTCTGCACTTTATGGCTAAGGTGTACTTAAGCCATTCCATTCACTTTGGGCAGAGATTCCTCAGGATAGTGTTTAAGTGCAGAATGGCAAGAGCGACCACTTGTTGTATTAATAGCAGCTGTTTTGACAGAAGATGGGTTTCTTCTCATTTTCCATACTGTGTCTGTAGTATAATATAGAAAAGCCCCTATCCTGCTTCCCTCAGCACTCTGTAATTGCCTCACAGCTCCATCTCTTTTAATGGACTTTCTGTCAAATACTTCATCCAATTCTATCAGCGAACAGCCGCCCTTGCTCTTAAATAAACGCCTGCAATGTAACACTGTGTTCTCCACATAACTAACCCTATGTCTGACTAGCCGGGGTGCCTGTTAACATGTTTTTGTATATTACGTTTGTCAGATTTTCTCTGATGAGACGAGCAGTGAATGGTGAGATGAAAGTGCATCTTTCAAAGCGGAGCTCTGATGATGTTGGGAGCATTTTATTCTGGCAGGTTTGACTCATGCTTGACTTATTTCCTCAGACAAAAAGGAAGCACATATTTGAACTTCAAAAATTTTGGTTCTGACTGATCATCGTTTAACACTCAGGATGATGCCAACACTGCAGGGTGGTGCCAACACTATCACAGACTGTCCTTATTCAACAAATTAATTCTCTAACAGTAAAAGATGACTGGCAATATATGGTACACACTGATATTAAAGATACTGTGATTTTTTTAATCATGCTAAATTTGTACTTTATCTTTAAATTGTCTGAACAGCAAAATAGATCAGATAGATAGATCAGATAGATAGACGTCTAACAAAGGAGAGCTTTCATTTCATACGTTTTGCTTGAACATCTTTGGATGACTAAGGTGTGTGTTTTAATACGATTAATTATGGTTCACTTTTCAAAGCAGGATATTCTGCAAACTTATTGTTATGCAGCGCAAATTGTCCCTAATGTATAAGTAAAGATGGTCTGTTGATGTTTGGTACACGCTTAAATTAAAGACATTCCCTCTCATGATAAAATCTGCATGTGTGAAGCTTTATGCGAGGCAGAAAAAAGCTCAAATAAAGGACTAGATGTGCAGAAAGAAGCTTGGATACATATTACTTATCCACAGAAACAGATTTAATTGTATCCCTGCAGAGGATAAGGCTTTGTTTATCGTGTGATTTAGATGGGAATATGGTGCAACACCTTTTAAATCCTCTGTTACTGATTACTTTTTCTCTGGCTGGATGATAATACAAGCTTAAACTGAGGTTTATTATTACTATAAACTCCACTGTATTATCTTCATCTTGAAATGTTTTCTCTGAATAATGTTTTAACTTTATTTGTGATTTCTGGAGTCATATGAGCCCACATAAGCTGGGAATTTGTGTGCATGACACTATAAACAATTAAATTAACCGTTGATTTACTTATGCAGCTGTTTCAGGGTTTGCAGATGTTTCAATCTTACAAACTGTGGAACTGAATTTTTCTCCCAGCGTCAATGGGAAAAAAATGATGTATGCACAATGAGCACTTAAAAGAAGGAAGTGCTATACACAGAATCTCTGTTAGAATAAAACTGCATGTCTCTTTAAATAGAGCTATCTTTTGTTATATTTTATCAAAAATTTTCACAAGTTATAAATTATTGTTTGAGAATTATCTTAATTTCTGTGAAATTATGTGTATCTTTATGTCCAAGCCTGATGCAAAAGCTGCATGTACATTAGTCTACTGCAACATTAGTGATGTGCTTTTGCTTTTTTTAGTCAAACATGGAGAGGGATTTTGCAGCCAACTACTATAAATTAAACATTTATCCTGGGCCATAATCCCTGAACTTGCACCTCACAGCTAATATCACTAAAACACTCAGAGAGACACCCAGAAGCTCTCTGCCACAAGATCAGCCTCGATCCTGTGCAAAATACATCAAGTATCATATAAAATTTATCAAAACTATGTGGACATGGTTAGATTTGTTATAAGCAGGGCTATGTAAGTTCTAAAAGGCACTCTCACTGGAGCCAAGGTCACATTTCCTTTATTTGATCGGGGCATCTTTCAAAGAGACATTTTCAAACAGGAAAGGTGCAAACGAATTTCAACCATACAGCTATATACAGTGCCTATAAAAGATATTTACCCCATTGAATGTTTTACCCTTGTATTGATTTTATAAATCAATCTCAGTCAATATAATGTGGCTGTTTTTTTTTTTTTTACCAAAAACAAAAACATGTAATGTCAAATAAGTGACTGCATAAATATTCAACCCCTTTAAAGAGACAGACTTAATTCAACAGTCCAGCCAGTCAGTGCTAGCAGTCCCCCCATGAGTGAAATGGGGATTACCTGAGTGCAGTGAATGTGTCTCGAGTGATTGCAGTATATAAAATCCTGTGTCTGGAGGGTCCAGTCACTAGATAATCAGTATTCATGGCTACCATTACACCATGAAGACAAAAGTACACTCCAATCAACTCAGAGAAAAGATGAAGAAAAACAATAAGTCAAGAGACTGATACAACAAATGTTCTGAATATCCCCAGAGTTCAGCTAAATCCATCATCAAGAAACAGAAGGAATAAGGCACATGAGTAAATCTGTCTAGATCCGGCCATCATCACAAACTGAGTGACAGCGCAAGAAGGAGACTAGTGAGAGAAGTTACCAAGACACCTATGACTACTCTGAAAGACTTTCGAGCTTCAGCAGCTGAGATGGGAGAGACTCTGCATACAACAACTACTCAGGTTCTTTACCAGTCAAAGCTTTATGGGAGAATGGCAAAGAGAATACTGCACATCACCACAAACACACCATCTCTACTGTGAAGTACGGTGGTGGCAGCATCATGCTGTGGGGCTAGTTCTCTTGAGCTGGCTCAGTCCAATAGAGAATTGTGGCTGGACTTGAAAATGGCTGTTCACACCTGATTTCCGTGCAACCTGACAGAGATTGAGCAGTTTTGCAAAGAAGGGTGGAGTGATACTGCAGTGACCAGATGTGCAAGCCTGACTGAGACCAATTCCCACGGACTCAGTGCTTTGATTGTAGCCAAAGGTGCATCGACTAAATCCTGACTTGAAGGCGGTGAATATTAATGCGGTCACTTATTTTACATCACTTTTTTAACCTTGTCATTACTTTGAAGAAATCTGTTTTCTCCTTGACATTAAAGAAGTTTTTTGTATTTTTTGACAAAAAAAGTCAAATCATATTAACCATGATATATTTATAAAACCAATAAAAATGTAAAACATCCAAGGGGCAGAATAGTTTTTAGAGGCACTGCATACTGATCTAAGTCACCCACAGGTCACTTGACGCTGTGAGCAGTTCTCACCTTTCACCAGGTCTTAACACCTGGAAGCCCTAAAGCGCCTTGTGGTTGAAACTCATATCCATTTCTTCCTGCTTTTTATTTTTTTAGGAAAAAATCCCTAATCAAACATGGCATTTCAACTTTATCTCTGGCTCCATTGTGAGATTACCAAGGAAAAACCTTGTGGCTTTTCTCGTAAAGGTCATTTTTTATCTTAAACAGTACCTGACATTTACCTGAAGTTAACCACTTTGCCACAAACTGCACCCAGCATCTTTCTCTTTTTTTGATTTTTGAAACACTGTAGTAGTCCAATCCTTTAACATTATTAATAGAGAAGACTGTATTAAAGATTTATTATATCGCTAATGTTATGTAAGAAAAATGCAGGAAGCTGAATCCTTAAACATATCTGTGTGAGGAATTCAGGAGCAGAACTAAGGTAATAGTAACTTATATAAATGGCTCAGTGTCTTCAATTTGAATTATTTTTTACTTATTTTAGGTAAATATATTTTGTGTTTTTCACACACATACTCAAGTTGGAATCACAGGGCTAATAGTTGCCTATTTTGTACCATCACAACCCTGAATGGTGTACCTCGATCTGGAATCCTGTGAACTGTAATGAACACTGTATTTCCAGCTTTAAACTATTATTTTCTCATCCACCCAGGAGAAAACACACACTGACCCACAACGTTTGTGAGATGGTATAAAGTGAGCACAAATCTCACACTTTGCATTTATTTTGAGATAAAATTATTCTTTATATGCAAAACTGCCTTTTTGCAGTACGAATTTTCCATTGTGACAGTATTCACAGATACTAGCACTAACAGCTGAGCCCAGTCAGAATAAAGGATGTGTCCGCGATAAATTCAGCCAGGCTAGTGGGAGTCACTGCACTTCCTGCCTCGGCTACATTTGGGTGGTTGTCATGTGTTAATATCAAGCCTTGCTTAAGTCTTCAACTGAACTTTAAACATTTAATCTAGGCTTAAATCAGAGTGGCTTCGGTTGAGCAGTTCATTTCAACCAGAAGCTTTTGGGGTTCAATTCCCAGCTGCTATAGTTGCATCTCAAAGTACCTCTGGGCAAGACACTCATCCCAACATGCTGCCTCTGCATAGTGTATGAATGAAAAAGTACAGATAGGCAAATGGGCACTTTATGTGGCAGCCTCTGACATCAGTATGTGAATGTGGTGTGAATGGGTGACCAATAACTTTTTTCTTGTCTAAACCTTTCAATCATAAGATGCAGAACCCTTCAGTTTTTTATCTTTGAGGTCATTCTGAGGTCATGATATTAGAGCAGTTTTACTAAGGGTGCAATGTAAACTTTGCCTGAGCACGTTTGACCCCTAAAGTTCAGTTAGTTTGCAGTGGTGGCTGGTGCATTTTTCTTCAGGAGAGGCTATAAATCTCAATTTTTTATATTAGGGAAAGTAAGGTTAATCAACAGGCGTCACTCTACTGAGAGTTAAAGTCATTATAACAATAAATACAAAGTCTGTGCAGTTTTGTAATTTAAGATGAAATAAATACATATGAAAGAAGTAATTCCTCTGAGTTACAAATGAAAAACCCTTTTTTAATTCAGCTCATCTCACTGCCCCCCAATCACCCTCCTCTCTTTGCATCACTCCAGCTCACTCCTTCGATTTCTGCCTCCCAGTGTATTTTGAGACTTTTTGCAGAATCTTTCATTAAATCACCTTCAAAAATAAATCATTGTAAGTCCTAATTATTATGTTTACCAGCAATCTGATTTTAAAACAGCTGATCTGCGCGAGGGAGATTTTAATTTCTCACATCAAAATGATCAGAATGAGGGCAGACACTTTACAGATTAATAGTCTGACTAGTGTGAGTGCTATGCACCATGCTCCAGCACAGTACACTTCTTTAACCCTGGCACAGATAGAAAAGGTTGGCTTTGGCACTGATTGGTTTTTCATGCACAAGCACAGTTGTGCAACATGGATGTGACATAAAATCAATGTGACTGTTGATGTTAATAACCATTTTAGACAATAGAAGAGTATAAGAGGCCTGTATCTGACCAAAGTAACTCATAATAAGCCACAAAGTTATTACAGTCCAGTTAAGTCCTCTGTGCTGTTCTCCATTGTGTTTCTCACAATCAGAGCCCTGCCTGTGTCATATTGTGATATGATGACATATGTTCCCTTATCTTATTCTAAATCCATAACAAATTCTTTTTTCCATGATTAAGTTCATGACATAGTCTTCCATCTAGCTGAAGTTCCTTACTTCTTTCAAAGTAAAAGCAGGTCTGTATCCAAACAGGAAGACAATTATCCTTGGTTTAAGAAACAAAAACAGTTTGGAATTTCATAATGAGGGGGTTTAATCAGGATTTATCACAGATATTCCGAGATTAATTATGATTTGAAATTTTCATTGTTTCATAGTCCTAATTAGAATGTCATAATGAATAATTTATTTCTAATGATATAAAAATGCTTTCCTTAAATAAAGGATCTGAGCATTTTCTTTATTACTGACTGAACAAAACTGATTTTGTTGATTTTCTTTGTAATACTGTAGATGATCAAGTAACACCAGAAAATATGGATGCAGCATGAGTCTGTGAACTTTTTATTCATGTTACTATCTGATGTTTTTTATAAGACTTGTAAATATTTACAGACAATTCCCTCCAGTACCACGGCTGTAAACAGAAAGCTAAAAATGCATACATATTAATTTATTAATGTAGAATTGTTCTGGGCCTGTCTATTATTCATACTGTTTTTTTGAGCATGTCAAAATATGCTGCAACGTTGCAGCACTGTCTCTCCTGAAAAGACGAACCCTCTGCAAAAGGCTGATAGTTGAACTCACCAGTAGAATCTGTTGGGGACAACGTTGTCATGCACAAGCTGCCATCTTTTCCCAAATTCGACAGAGACATAGAGCTGAAAAATAAGAGGAATGCATTAAGCAAATGAGTTACAGTAGAAGAAATATGTTCCTCAGTCAGAATATTGGAGCATTATTGCTTGATTTATGTCCAACTGTATTATCAAGCAGCTGTCACATTTGTAGACTTTGTGGCGTCAATAAGATGATGTTGTTTTGAATACTGCACTGCTGAGTGCATAGTTTATGTGAAAATGCATCTGTGATGAGAAAATCTGTCAGATCCTGTAGAAATTCTGTAATGCTCTGAAGGCAGATGTTTAATATAGAAATGGGGGAGAAGGGAATTCATTCTGATGCAAAGAAAAGTAAGAAGGAGGAATAAAAAACATCTGCTTATCTAAAAATCAAAGTATCTCTTTCAATGTCTTCATCGGATCTCTAACTAATTGGCATTTTCAGGTCCTTTGTTCAGTCACCATTATAATCATCTTCCTTTTCCATAAAGCCATTAGCATTCTGTTTTACTGCAAAATCAGACTTTTGTCCAAGCTTTTACAAAGTCTGTCATCTCACCATAATGATCGAGCAGCTAGCATCTTAAGCTTAGAGCTTTACAAGGATAAGCAGCATCATTTTTGCTTATCAGAGAGCTTTAAACTTTTAAGAGACACGACAGCCAATCGATAGATGCAAAATGAAACCAAGATTAATTTCAGCTTTCTTGAAACCACAGACAAACTGATGAAATTTACTTTTACGAAGATGCACAGAGTGACCTGAAGCCAAAATTCTCAAGAGCATCTTCATTTTGACCCTTCTATGGCCCCTAAACGAAGCTTTCATCTTCCTCCCTGCACCATTTATCTCACTTCTCAGACCTTGACTGTGTTTCTCTCTGAAAATCAAGTCCTCCAATAGCAGCGGGTTGGGGAGGCCGGGTTTGATGTCTGTGGTGCTGAGTAAAGCAGACAGCAGGGTGCACACACAGAGTAATAGTGTGTGTGTGTGTTTATGCTTGCAGTTGCGTGTGTGTGAGTGAGCCGCTGAATTGCTTGGGCGTGTCTTCCTTGTTAACTTTCCCCCTGTGCTGTCTAGGACAAATCCTTGCAAAGTAAAAGCCTGCAACAAGACCACATGATTTTTAGCCTCTGTTAGCTCGCCGTCTTCATCCAAATTGATGCTTTCTACCATAAAAACAATCTATGCTTTGTATTTTTTTTATAGATAAGAGAATTTTCAGCTGGCCAAATAGGCTTGTGAAATAAAATCGACAGAGCAACAATCTGTCAAGCATCATGTAAAACCTGACCAATACTAAAAGGTTTTAATGCCTTAGCAAATGTTGAAAACATTAGATTCTACACATGACAGCAAATAGAGATAGCTTTAACAGTATTATTCCTATGTGTGGAGAGCAACAACCCCACTAGATCTGCAGACAACACACTAACAAGTGAAGCTCAGTGTTAGTTCATGCAAAACACTGTAGTCATTTTTCGTGGTCAGCAGCTGAACCCAATTATCACCTCCCAGCTCCAACGGCCAATCATAGCTCTTCCTCTCAACACAGTGGTGTATTTAAATATGACACACTTCTCACTAATCCCTGCTTGCATTAATGCTGTTGCGCCATGCTGCTGCTGCTGGCAAAGCTTAACCACCCCCACCCCAGCCTCCTCTTTTATAGTATAAAGCTTAAGCTGGAGCTGGAGTTCTGTTGTGCCTCCCTCTAGGACTGAATGGTATCCAATTTTTAATACTGTTAAAACTCACCCAAAAATATGGCATTACCACCATGTGTTGTAAAAAAACAATGAACAACAGTTCCAGCCAAACATTTGCTGATGTGCACACGCAAAGGATTTTCTTTTTTGTGGGAATAAAAAGGAAAGAGGGCAGTTTTTCAGATACAGTTTACTTTTATGACTGGGTGCTGGTTTGGCTCAGTTGGTAGAGCAGGGGCCTGTAAATTACGGTAGTCCTCGACCAACGGGTCGTGGGATAAATTTCCCATGTTTCCTGTCTCTCTTCAGCTGTCTTATCAATTAAAAGCGAAAAGCCCCAAAATAATCTTGACAATAAAGCATTACTTGAACAGTAAAACTAATTCGTTGCTGGTTGCAATAAAAAAAAAAATCTGTGAACCCTGATATACACATTTGTAATGTGTTACTACCAACATACATGTGACAATTCACATTTTGTCTTCAGGGTTCCCTATAAAGAACAGAATATCATATTTTAAATATGTGAGGCCACAGTGTTCTTCTGAATAGATCAACAGAAGCACTACTTGTCAATAGGCAAGGTAAGCTACTACTTTGGGCCCAAAACCAACGAGGGTTCCCAATGGCTGATAAACGTTTAACCAAAGCAGTGGTTCTAAATGTGCAAAGTCTGCAATGACAGTAGGAAACCTCCCTAAGAGGGTCCCATCTGACAGCTATACATTGCATATATTGTTCCTATAAAAATAAATGTACATCGCCAGGATTCAGAGTCAGGACACCAGCAGTCTTGATAGCTTAGCTGGCAATAATGCTTTTTACCAGTTATCTTGACTTTGTGCAATGTTTCTTTAATTTTTAGCTTTTTCTTGTTAATGTCCAATAATTTAAATGAGAATGTGATGAAAGTTGGTCATCAGACTCTAAAAATACCACTGAAAATAACATATAATTGAATAAACCTTCACCTCACACCACAGTTCAAGTTCTCATAGTGTGTGCTACCTTTACTCCCATGCAGGGATTCTCTTATCTAGCGTTCCTTCATCATGTTTTTCAGATATATTCTATTCATTCCATGCCAGCTGACAGCTATATGTTACCTTTTGGTCATGGCTATAAGCCAGGATCCAGTCCTCTTGCTCTGGGTGAAAAAGCAGACTGAGGATATCAAAGGCTAAGCTGTGTTTCTGATAGGACGCCCCCTCGTCAAGGCTAATGAGCAGACTGCTCTCCACCTCGGGGTCCGTAAGTAACATGATCTGGGATGAGACAAGAAAGGAGACAGGGAATCAGTGGCCCACCTTGACAGCATCCATTCCACAGGGCTTAAGAGCGCTCATGCTACTCGGAATAGACGCAGGGTGCAAGCTCCAGCAGGGCTGCTATGTAGTGAAAATGATAATAAGCCTGCTGCATAGGGATCATAATTTATACAACACTGGAGGGTTTTTCATGCATTTAGAAGCTTACCTTTCTCTTGTTGTTAGGACTCACATACAAGTAGCTCAGGATGGTTTTTAACCCGACTTTCTCATTAAGCTTCTCATATGTGGTCCCATAATCAGTTGACCTAAAATTCAATTAGAGGGAAACATTTAAAAGGTTGTGGCTGAGAGCAAAGGAGAAGAGAGCAACACCTACTAGTTAGGATGCTGATGGTATCATTAAGCATATCAGGCAAGCAGAAAATTGCAACAGCAGAAGTCATGAAGCAATTTGCTAGATGAATGGAGATTTTTTTAATTATGAAAATAAACAAGAATATTCTGTGTGGCATGCAAGGCAAATAGCAGGTGTATTATTATTACTAATATTCATGCTTTTGGGTGAACACCAATTTTATTTGTGATTTTGATGTTTTTAAACAAGAGGATTTTAAGGACATAAATCCTTATTTGCTGAAAAGATTTTTTTTCTAAGTGGTTGCCCTCCAAAATTAGCCTTGTTTGTTAATTTTACAATTCATTCAGAAAGTATTCAGACTCCCTTCACATTTTTCAATTGTCATATGTTGCAGCCTGATACTATAATAATTAAAATTCATTTTTCTCTCTTTAATTAACATGCAGTACCTCATAGTGACAAAGTGAAAACAGAAATTTAGACATCTTTAAAAATTTATTGAAAAGAAAAACATAAAATATCATATTGACACAAGGATTCAGACTTAGCTGAAGTCCCTTTGACAGCAATTACAGCTTCAAGTCTGTTTGAATATAACACATCAAGCTCTGCACACCTGGAATGGGGGACTTCCTGTCAGTCCCCTTTGCAATTCCTCTCAAGCTCAGTCAGGTTGGATGAAGACTGTCAGTGGACAGCTGTTTTCAGGTCTCTCCAGGGATGTTTGATAGGGTTCAAGTCAGGGCTCTTTCTGGGCTACTGTAGGACATTCACAGAGTTGTCCCTATGTTGGGCGGTGAACTCTCAGTCCGGTCCTGCGCGCTGTTGAACAGGTTTCTATGGAGGATATCTCTACTTTGCTCAATCTAACTTTTCCCCAACCAGTCTCCCAGTCCCTGCAGCCGAGAAACACCCCCACAGCATGATGCTGCCACCATTATTCTTTCTTGTTAGGATGGTATTGGGCAGGTAATGGGCAGTGCCTGGTTTCTTCTAAACATCATGTTTATAACTGAGGCCAAACAGTTCAATCTTTGTTTCATCAGATCAGAGAATCTTGTCTCTCACAGTCTGAGAGTCCATCAGGTGCTTATTTGCAACATGTTTTGCACTGAGGAGAGGCTTCTGTCTTGCCACTCTGCCATAAAGCCCAGATTGGAGGCAGGCTGCATTTGTGTTTGTCCTTCTGGACTTTTATTCAAACTCCACTCAGAATCTCTGGAACTCAGTCAGAGAGACCTTCAGGTTCTCAGTCCTCAATAGCAACAGGTGCCCATATTCATTATTGAAAGAGTCCTGGTATTGCCAAATATCTTCCGTATATCTTCCGTAAATATCTTCCGAATCCTCGGTGCAGCATATTTTTTTGTTGCCTTCCCAAGATCTGTGTCTTGCAATTACTCTGTCTCTGAGCTCTGCAGACCTACAGACCTCATGACTTGTTTTTTGCTCTGACATGCATTGTGGGGCTTTCTATAGAGAGGTTTGTGCCTTTCCAAATCATGTCTAATCAATTTAATTTTCCACAGATGGACTCCAATCACTGTGTAGAAACATCTCAGCAACGATCAAGAGAAACGGGAGGCGCATGAGTTTAATTTGAAGTGCTGTTGCAAAGGGTCTGTATGCTGTGTTTAAACTAAAAACTACTATGTCTAAAATTCTGTTTTTACTTTATATTGATTCTGCTAACATTTGATTCTGTGTACGATGATGAGTTGATTGATGTACAATGAAGTTGGGTTGATTGTGCTGGGTTATAGAGGGTATTATTAGGTGTTATTCATGCTAGAAATGGTTGGGTCACCTAAGCCTAACTTTTATGTTCTTTTTTCCTCTTTGAGTGGACAGACTTGAATCTTCCCCTCACAGGCTGGCCAGGTTGTTTAGATTCATATGTCTTTTATATTTAATAATTTGTGTGAACGGTATGATGTTAAACTTATTTCAAAGTAAAAAGATTACTGAGTGGTTTTTATTCTGTGCCATTTATTAACAAGCTAACTAGCTTTGACTATCAATTTAATGTTAAAACAAATGTATGACATTTTCACATTCAACTATGCTGACACAACATTTTTAGCATGAACAATTTCTGGTAATGTTAGCAACCTAGTTAGCCTTAAACCTAGTTTGATTTCTCTAATTTGTAAGCTACTAGGAACTGTAAGAGAGATGAATAAAGAAAGAGTAAATGAGAGGCAGATGGAAGCAGAGGAGACAGGCAGCAGTTAGAAATGAGCATACTGTAGACTGTAAAAACTACTGTACGAAGTCCAAAAGTCATTTTGGTTACTGCATCCATTTTTGAAGCCAATATATAGCATGCTGAAAATGCTGTCTCAACCCAACTTTTGGTCAGGGTAATAACAGACAAAGAAGTGAAACTGAGTCAGGCCTCGAGCCTCCTGACAAAGAGCAACACTGTACCAGCTTTAAGTCATACCAGTCCCCTAATTATTCATAAAACGTATCCTCATAAAACCAAAATGGATGAGATATTAAAAAAACTCACCTCTCACACAGTTGGGTGCTTATAAAGACAGGATACACTCTAAGCGTAATTGTTTTTGAACCTGGCTGTAAGCATTATTTTGGTGTCAGTGCCAGATGTCCTCCCTGTGTTTGACGTCACACAGTATGATTGGCTGTATGTTGGAATGACGACAGTGCACACTGGATTGGATTTGGACTGGAGTGGAAAGTCTTTTTGTCCCTTAAGGGCACTTTTGTTTGGAAAGTCCACACAAATTATACACATAAAAAAAGCATCATTTCAAGTCCAACAGTACCTAATGTACAGTATGTGTAAAGGTAACAGTGCCTATTTAAAAACCTAACAGCTCATGGAACGAATGACCAAAGATATGTGCTAGATTCAGCGCTCCCATCATAAGTTAACCTCCTCCCTAAGGCAGATGTCTAAACTTTATATGCAAAAGGTGCTGAAGGTCTCCAGAATGGCCTTTGCACTTTTCACTTGGAAAAAATGGTGAAGACATCGTTTCTGGCTTTTGCAGTAGTTTTGGTGCAGCCGATGAGATGCACCAAGCAAACCACAACAACCCAAACCAGCATGGATTTGTTATTTTAACTATGAAATACAGCATTAATGACTGAATAGGCCTTATCAGTGTTGGAGGACTACCTTTTTGTCAAACCAAAACTGCTCCTTGCTCAACATTTGCTTTTATGGTAGAACTTTACTTTAGTGGGCCCTAATAACCTAGTAATTTTATAGTTATAGGTAGTTATCTATAATAAGTTGGAAATATTAAGGAAGTATTTACTTAGTAAAAATGTATCAATAATAAGTAATTCCTTATAATATTGTGGAAATTCTCTGGTAATTAGCTGGTATTTTACACCAACCCTAACCCTAAACCTAGCCCTTGTAATATTGTGGCAAGTCTCTGGTAATGTCTAAGACACAGATGATAATTCTTTATATAGGTTGCTTGATAATTCTCATGTAATTTCTTTATTTTGGCCCACTTAGTTAAAGTGAGTCCTTCCTGAATAATTTGCAAGTCTTTTTTTGTGGTTGAGGGTTAAGGTGAGGATAAAACACCATCAAATTACCAGAGAACTGCACAATATTACAAAAAATAACTTGATGGTTAATAAATTACGAGGTAAAAACTTATATATAATATTTATAATATTATATTAATATATATATTCCATATTTCTGAATTATTACCTGTAATATACCAGCTTATTACCAGTTTATTACCACCTTATTCTCATGAAATTACTAGATAATTACCACTTATTACTATAAATTTAGTAGGTAATTAGGGCCCAATAAAATAAAGTGCTACCACATGTATTTCACTTTTGCTCCTGCAATAAAAATTCCTCTTTCCCATTCCAATAAAGTCCATTTGATTTCTAATATATTTTTATTCATTTATGGTCTGCATTTATGTCTTACTGCAGTCTGGGAGTTGTATTTTTCTGACGCCGGAGAATATCTTGTACCTACACCAGTGCTTCAGCAGCCTGCCTCGAGTGGACACTCAAGGAACTGCAGATTTTTGCACTTCTGCATAAGCTTCAGCATTCAACCACCAAGGCTGGAACAGAGGGAAATAAGTGAACCAGCATGCTAGTCATCATGCTAACCAGTTAACTAGTTAGTTTTTCTTCCTTTATCCTAGCTGCTTTAGGCTAACCTGGCACGCCAGATCTGGTAAACCACTCATGGATAGCATTTGGGAAAGGGCAGGGTCTTTGGAAAAAAAAAAAAAAAAAAAACTCAGAGGGTGATGTTGATGAACATTCTGTCTGTCACACCTTTACGGGCCAATCAGAGCAACAAAACACGTGACATAACTGCTACTGAGCTGCGCCCCCTACAGAGGACTAAACTCCATATAGAACTACATAAAACAAACCATAGCAACTGTAGATAAACCTCCAGTCCTGAAAAATGAAGCCAATGCGCAAGTGCAAAAAATTGCTATACCGCGAGTGTCCACTTGAGGCTGGCTGCAGGAACACCGGAAGTCCCGTCTGCACACATGTTAAACAGCCGAGTTTGAAACTAGAAATAAACCGGTTTACAGCCTGGTTCAAAACACCAAACATGTCTCATTAGTTAGTGTCTTATTGTGCTCCCACTGTACGGGGGGTGAATTTTTTTGTACCACGATCATTTGGATTATATTTAGGATGAAAGCTGATTGACGTGTCTCATTTGATTGACAGATAGCTCGGCAGGCAGAGGCTCCGTTTCTGTCAACCGGAATGCTAGCTAGCAGGCTGACAGGAAGTCGCACTTAGTGGGCGGGCCATTAGGTTGATCCAAAGTTCGGTTGAGACCGTGATTTCAATATGGAAGCCTCTACGAATGGGCTTCAAGAACCGTTTTAGCCCGCCTATTGTAAGCAGACGACTGATGTCACACGGGGTTTGTCCAATTCTTTCTACAGTCTATGGTCACAACTCCGCCGCACCCGAAAGCACTGCCCCTCGACACTGATTGGTCCTGTCACTTTCTAACCGGGCCCAAACAGTTCAGACAGGAGCTTTGCAAGATGGATTCTTTAGTAAGAAACACGAAAACGGGCGTGTTCATCTGCTATGCAAGGTTAGCTTTAGGCTGTGTCTCCTCTGATTCCCTCTACCTCTCCACTCTTCTTCCTCCTCTCAGTCCGCCTCCATCTTTGTTACAGCTACAAACCAGCATCCTTCAGGGCAATAAAGTGAAAGACACTGTGTCAGACATTTTATTGTTTCATATTATTTGACTGTTAAAGATTATCCACCGTGGTTTATGATCAAAGTGAGGGTCCAGCAGCTTTGCCTCCCTGATCGATCAACAAGAGAGATCTAAATGACGGATTAGCACGTGTATGTTGTCATATAAGTCATTTTTTATGACCCCCATGTGATGATGAATGGAGCTTTGGAACACTAGGATATGATAGTGTTAACATGCATAGTTTTTCTGCCCTTTAACACTTTTTTTTTTTTTAACTCAACTTTGGTTCAGCAGCATAAAGTTTTCGAACAAACTTCTCCTTTGAAGTTATTTCACAAACTTGCTGGTAAACTGTTGCTCATTTACACGTCCATCAGACACAGAGCCACATTATTATTCATTTGAAGTCTCTGGTGGATGTTAGTCCAACTTTCATTCTCCTTTTGCTGCGTTTTTCTTTCTCTACCAAACCCAGAGGGAAATATGTGGCGTTTAAACTGCTAAATGCTCCACTATGTTAACCACTAAGTTTTCTAACTCTTTCTGTCTGCTGGTTAGTGCTGAATAGGTAGCATATATTGTGTTTGTGCAGCATTTTCACAGTTGTTTGGACAGGAAATTAGCTGAGAGTGCTAAGAATGAATAAAAACAGTGAAGTTGCAGATTTGAAAGTTGATCAATTAAGCTGAACTAGCTACAGAACAATGAAAAGATAATGGAAGCTTCAGAACCAGGTCTGCTCTACATGGATGGATGAATGGATGGATGGATGTTAGTAGGGCAGACCTCACCCACAGCATTTAAATTCTCTTCTTTCACTTTTCTCATTTTTTGGCAGCACCTTTTCAGGTGCACTGGATTTTTTTTACGATATAGCAGTGCCCCCACCAGAGTTTTTCATGTGAAATTCACCACATTTGGTCATATAAACTGTGTTCTTCATGAAAACATCCACCAAAATTTGATGAAAGCTTTAAAACACTACAAGAGCCTTGCTGCAGATCACAGCTTTCAGAACACTACTGTGGGACACCGCCTCTGTCAGGACAGAAATACACGCTAAAAGTTTCAAAATAAAATCAGAAGAAACTTCAGTTCAGGGTTGGGTTTAGGGTTAAGGTAAGAGAAAGGATACCAAATTTTCAAAGGGGAAAACCTGACCTGCAAAACCTGATTACAAAGTGTTAAATAAATCTGGGTAAACAGTCGGCTTACAGGAGAAAAGCTCGACCTCTATGACAATACTCTAATACAGCTATGTAGCTAAGGCTAAAGCTAAAGAATGTACGTTAGCTACGTAGACAACTAGCTACATAGCAAACATAGCTAAGGCTTAAGCTGATGAAGCTACATTAGCTTATGCGACATTTGCTAAAAATGCTAATTAAGCAGCATTAGCTACACAGTTAAATTACTAACGTAGCTAACGTAGGTAAGTAATGTGCCAGTTCAGCTCAGTGGGTAGCGCAGGTGTCCATATATAGAGGCTAAAGTCCTGAATGCTCTAATCTCAGGATTGATTCCAGGTCTCAACTCTGTTTGGTTCATGTCTTCCCCCCACTCAGGCTCCCCAGATTTTCTGTCTCTCTTCAGCTATCTTATATAACAGTGGAAATTTTAAATTATATCTATTTAAATTTAATAGTATCCATGCAAAAATCATTTACAGTAACTAATTAATATTTTTAATAATATATAACTTGAAGTTCATAAACTGCATTTTATATTTATTAGGCTACACAAATTTAGTATCCTAAAAAAAGCGTCTTCCCCATGGCAGGATGGTTTGCCCCACCCTGACACATCCCACATGACATCACCTGTTAATCACTGTATTCTCCATCACCCTGCTCATAAATATGTTATTGATGTCTTTTTTTATGAAGAAATGTTTCTCTGTAACTAAGTTCATGATTTCAGTCTGAGAAGAGATCTTCATTATGATCCCTAAAAAGGGCACTAAGCTGTTAACTATCTTTGTGTGCACAAATCTTTATTTAAAAATTAAGTTATTTCTTTTTTAAAAACAGGTTTTTAGTGATGTTTTTTTCCCCAAATAGTTCAAAAGAAACCACTAAAACACTAAAAATGAGCAGTGTTTTGCACACTTATGAAGTTTTAAATGGTTTTGTGTGTGTCCGGTCACTGTTTTCACTGCATTAGTTTGAATACCCATATTTTAGTAATGAGCAGATTTGCCATGCATTACAGTGGTTATCAGTTACAAAGCTTCATAAATCAGACACTGCTGTCACAGCAGTATTGAATGCCTTTTATTTTTGCTTTGCACTGTTTAGGGGGTACTTGGTTGAAAAAATATTTCACAGGGGGTACATCACTGAAAAAACATCAAGAACCATGGCTATGTAAAATATATAAATAGATTGAAACTAAATACATATCATGAAAACATGCTGGAAATGGGGAAGTCATGATGCTGAGGTGAGTTTGGGCGATTGAACTCACAACCTGTGCAGCCTCCATAACAACACGTCTCATTACAATTATGAAAATTAATTATTTCTCTGTCCATGAAAACTTTAAAAAACATTAAAGATTCTGTAAGACCTCAGTTAAAAAAATATGGGACATAGGAATGATTACTTGTTAAATTGACTGAGACATTTCAGTGCAGAAATCCTACATAGTGTATCTTAAGGTGCACTCTAAAAAAAGGCAGGATGAAAGCAGGCACTTGCACCTACATAGCTGAAACATATAGGCTTTTTAAATTATTTGGTCATTTCAAAAGGCTTCTTAAGTGTTTCTTTCCTTTTTATTTTTCATGTTTGGAGTGCCTGGTTCCTTCCTCTTTTTTCACATATCTATTTCTACTTGTAATACCAGGGAAAAGATCTTACCTCCATAGAGAGCTCTCTGTTACTCTGCCCGTGTTGAAGTCGTAGTATTTTGTCAACATGAGGATCACCTGTGAACCAGATAGAAACTGATTAACAACCTTGAAGCAGTGCCTCATCAGTTTTGAGAGCAGCTGTAATAAAATGTCACCCACTGAAACAAAAGGGCTGAGCCGTCCATGCTCGTCTTTTAAACTCACTGACAGCTCCACCTTTAATAGAAACCAAACAAACCTGTGATGGCGTGCCCTGTATTTCAGAAAGCCATAAACCTTGTAATACTCTGTGAGAATAAACTGATCACATATGCATGCTAGAACGGTTCTCAACACCCTGTGGACACCGGGCAAATGCTACCACTGGTAAGCTATGACTACATGAATAAATAAGCCGACACTAAAATTCATTTCAGGCACAGAGAGACAGACATTGTAAATATCAGGGACACCTTTTTTTTAAGAGGATCGTAAACAAGTGTGGTAGTCATATGTGGTTGTCAATACACAGAGCTTTGCTTAATGCACATAAAATCTGTCAGTTTCAAGATGTCTTGTAAATTATAGCAGATATCAATACATGGCAGCTTAATATGAGGAGAGGCTGTTTGTCTCAGAACCTTATTAAAGGCCTCTGTCTGCATACATTTCTCTTTTGTGTTAATTTTCCTTTAACTGAATGCATTTTCCCAGCAGAAATTGGTGCCATTTTGAAAAGCCTCATCATTCTTGTACACAAACAAGGCTGTTCACGTTGTGCCCTTCACCCTTTAAAATGCCTGCATGGTGCAATCATAAAATCTGCAGATCACATTGCTCTCTCGGGAAGCCTCTCCTGGCATCGTGTTCAGCTATCTCCTAATTATCAAGTGTTACGAGTGTTTGGGGAAACATCTCTAACAAGTAAGAGCTCCATCATGTAAACAAGAAATTTGAACTTTTTAAAACCTTGCTCACATAGATTTTGAAACCCTGAACAGTTTTCACTAAAAATCAAACACGTCAGTCCTCCTCATGCTGGATGAAAGCCGGCCCTCCTCTCGAAACTGTAATTGCTTGAGTAAAACAAAACTGGTGGCTCTCTCCAAGGTCACTTACATTCATGCAACATCAGCATTTAGCTGTGAAAATAATTTCAAACACAAAAGAATCCAAGCTTTTTCAGGGCTAAATCAGTCAATCAGAGTGTTTGGATGTACTAAACCAAATACAGATCACTGTAACCCTCATTAATGAATATAAACACTCCATTATGAATAAAAGCTTCACTCTATATAATTCTACAAACTGGCTGGATAAACAGGATCAGCACTGAATAGTAAATGGAGGAGAATCCTGTCATTTTTCCCAGAACTTACAGTGAAAACTCATTTGAGACAAACATTTTATAATGAGCATTTTATAAACTGCAGCTCATAAGGTAGCTGCAATTTATCATCCAGTTTTTAAAACATCTAAGACTATAACATTCAATTTCTCAAGGCTTAAGTAAAAATCATCGTCAGTAGTCG
The DNA here is from genome assembly GCF_018320785.1 of Cheilinus undulatus. NCBI lineage: Eukaryota > Metazoa > Chordata > Actinopteri > Labriformes > Labridae > Cheilinus > Cheilinus undulatus. The sequence goes on along the minus strand of NC_054870.1, from coordinate 33,333,074 downwards.
AAAGCCAAGTATATCATAATATGAAAAAAACATTTAAAGCTCCTGTGAGAAACATTTGGTTTCATTGATTTTGGCACCCCCTGTGGACAAAGTGGTACCTTGTTTCTCTACTTGTCTGCTTTCATTAATCTATTCCTGCTATTTTTAACAACTTAATGTATCACTAACTTTGAATCTTAGTCATGCAAATTGTTTAGGAATGTTATTCGTCTTCCCATCTGATGTTCGACATTCAAGCTGATGGTCATGTTTGCTTTTGTAGCTCATACAGGGGCACATATACTCCCACTTAAAGTCCTTTCCCTCTCTTTAATTTCTTATATTTCTGCATATTTGTCTTCAATGTTTCAGATCAACAAACAAATTTTGATATTACACAAAGACAGCTCAGGTAAATACAGAATATAGTTGTTTTTAAGTGATAATTCCCTTTATAAAGGGGGAAAAAGCCATCCATACTTACCTGGTCTTAGGTTAAAAAGTAATCTCTCCCTCCCAAATGTTAAATTGGAAATTTACTCATTAACCACAGTCTTTTAAAAGTGGAGACTAGAAATGGTTAAAAAGCCACCTCTAAGGCTTTGGGAGTCCTGCAAACCATGGTGAGAGCCATTATCCACAAATGGAAAAAACTGGGAACAGTGGTGAACCTTCCCAGGAGCGGCCGTGCTTCCAAAATGACACCAAGAACGCATCAATGACTCATCCATGAGGTCACAAAAGAACCCAGAACAACATCTAAAGACCTGCAGGCTTTACTTGACTCAGTTAAGGTCAGTGTTCATGATTCAACAATAAGAAATACACGGGGCAAAAATGGCATCCATGGGAGACTTCCAAGGCCAAAACCCCTGCTGACCAAAAAGAACACAAAGGCTCGTCTCTCATTTGCCAAGAAACATCTTGATGATCCCCAAGACTTTTGGGAAAACCTTCTGGCTGCTCATGCTTTAAAACCCTTCAACATGGCTGAATTAAAACAATTTTGCAAAGAAGAGCGGGCCAAAATTCCTCCACATATGAAAGACTTTTCAGTTATCACAAGTGCTTGGTTGCAGTTGTTGCTGCCAAGGCTGACATGGCCAGTTATCAGGTTTAGTGATACTTTTCACATAGAGCTTTTTCCTTCATAAACAAAATAATTTAAAAACTGCACTTTGTATTCACCCTCGTTATCTTTGTCAAATATTAACATTGGTTTGATGATCTTAAACATTTAAGTTTGACAAATGTGCAAAACAATGCATAAAAACAGCAATGGGAAAATGAAAAAGATGTGTCTTGTTTTTTTCTTTATAGGTTACTTAAGTAATGAAACATCTTTTTAGAACAGATGGGGGTTTATCATCCATAAATCTACTTATTGATGAGTCTTTGTATTTACAATTCAGTATTCTTAATCCTTTATATAAAATAAGATAGACATTTATGATCCACCATTTGGAGGAAATGTAGTTGTTTCAGCAGCTCAAAGAGATAAAAAAGGGTAATCAAGTGATAGATAAAAGATACAAAGAAAATGTACAGACAAAAATCAAATAATGAGCATAATAAAAGGAGAACCAGCATAAACACCATGTGGCTATCACTTGGGGCAAGATTCCCTCACAGTAAATTGCACAGTTTGTTAAAATACAACCAGCATGTAGCATTATCAGTATTATTATTATCTATCTATCCATACCAGTTGTCTCATTTTGGGTCCTGATGGGCTGGAGCCAATCCCAGCTGTCTCTGGGCGAGAGGCAGGGCACACCCTGAACTGGTCAACAGCCAATCAGGGGTGACACGCGGAGAATAACAACCAGGAACACTCATGTTTTTAGACTGTAGGAGGAAGCCAAAGTAACTGGAGTGAATATAAAAACCCCACACAAAAAGGCTTTGTCTTAGTGGGTATTACACCAGGGACACTCATGTTTTAAAACTGTGGGAGGAAGCCAAAGTAAATGGAGAGAACCTACAAATCTACAGTAAATATTAAAATCAACACAGAAAGGCCTTGTCTGAATGGGAATTGAACCAGGAACCGTTTTGCTCTGAGGGGACAGTGCCACCCCCTGACTGCACCACCATGCAGCCCAAATTGCTGGTTTGATAACTGATTAAGCTTCAAGGTAAATATTGTGCATGAGAAATATAGATCCAAGGAGGTATTTGCACAATACAGATTAAAATCATTAAGAGACTTTGAGTGAGTAAAAGCAAATTCACATGTTATCATACATCCATATGCATGCACACACATAACAACAGGGCCCCCACGGTGTCATGCAGAGGTGAGACGGCTTGTCCATTAAAGGGCTTAAAAATCCTGCACATTTATCATGAGGCTCATTTGTTTAAACACATCTGCTTGCACCATATATGAATATATTTATTAATATCCTGTGAATATTAAATCATCTCCTCATAATGTGACCACATTTTATACAGAAGCTCTTGTTGTTAATAATGCTATGAGTTCAAGCTCATCAGTTTTGCTTTATAGCCTAATTATTTGTCCTCTTTGTGACCAAGAAAACTCTGACTCGGCTATAACTTTGTGCTGAATGTATGAAATCCTTTATATGAGCACTAGTTCTGAATTTATCCATGTAGCTTGTTAGAACTATGGTGTCCAGACTGGGCTGCAGAGATTTATAGACCCCTTTTAAAATGGCTTTTATACCTTTGAAAAGTCTCACCCTCATGGCGCTGTCATACACAATAAAACAACCCACAGGCGTCGGGAAATTAGGGCTGAAAATAGTCCCCATTCTACGCAGCAATTAACTTTATGCCTTTATCTGGGATGGATCCAGGATTTCTGTCAGGTATAGTATTGCTTATTGCAAGCAAAAAAGTTTTCCACACTCCAGGAGGTTTTAAAAATTCAAAGGTGAAACCCTGAAGCTACAGTTAACATATCAATATAGTGATACAATATTCACTTTGTAGTTCTTTTAGTGTGTTATACAGGTGTTTGAAGTGCTGCATTAGCCTTTAACTTGATAACTCAAATCTCAGGACAAGGCTCATATTCTAATGATTTTACAGTACTCCAGAAAATGTCAAAACTAATCCCTCAATTCACATAACCAGGCCATTTATATTAGCATATCCTTCCCTTTAAATTCCCACAAAGGTGTCACATTTGAGGACAGTCACCCTGTACCGCACAGCCCATTAAACTGCAGGGGCACCAACGTATCGCCAAACTGGATTACTTGACATCCAAGAGCAAGCAAATTGATTTTTCAACCTCTAATCCTTTGTAAATCTTAAACCTTGGAGGTAAATGGACTGGGATGAATTTGATCATTATGTAAGAATGAATGGAGGCTTAATGGTGACTTAAAGGGCTTAGGGTGAGGAGATTACTGTTGAGAAATGAAGGTGTTGTATGAAGAGGAGAGGTATCATGGAAGCAGGAGAAGGGGGAGGGGGGTTCTGTTATTGAAGGATTGAACACCTGAGAAAAATGAGAGAAGCAACACATTACCATTCATTCCCACTCTCAGCGACCCGTTGATCCAGCCTTATCAGCTGTTGGAATTAAGTCACCTCATCAATAAAACTGTCATCACATTTAGCCACTGCAATTAAACAGATGGATGAATCCATGAAAGCAATTGTTACAAGAGTTACCGGCTGGAATATTAATAATAGAAACAAATATATCAACACCTGTCACATGTCTAAGGTGTTTATCTGACTTATGCCCGATGCATGATGAGATAGGTGAAAGCTTAAATGTGATTTTCTCGGGGTGAAATTTGTCTTAGGTACAGCGCTGTGGTTTGTCTCCTCACACATGAACATAATGAAAGAATAATAAACAAATGGCTCTAAACAATAGACAGCTGCTTCACAACATGTTGAAAACAGAAAAGAGACACTTGACTACATTTGACATTGACAAAACAACGACAAAGATAGAAAGTGTAAAAAAATCTAAGTGCAAAAGAGCTGCTACATTTATAGAAAGATGCTCCCTTGCACCAGGGTTAAGCAGCTTGATGAAGGCTGGAGAAGAGTATAGCCTCGAGCGTTTTGATTTTTACTCTGGCCCACGGAGTTATGCTAGTTAGTCTAAAAAAGAACAAGACCAGTGGTTTTAACCTCACTGTCAAAGTCTGTGGATAATACTGATTAATGGAAGCACAGTATCAAGAGGAGAGGTTTACTTGTAATCTGGGTGAACCAACTGTTTGACATTTTAAAACTCACAGGCATACAGAAAAGCTGGATTGGAAATATTTGCAGTCATTGTTGCAGTTCAACATGCTGTAAACATTTTGTTTGTGATTAGATGAATAACTTTGTTAAATATCTACAATGGGTCAGCTGGACTTCTTTAAGTACACATTGTCTTGGACATTGGTACGTCTTCATTTATAAAGCCATTCAAAGCAAATTTCTGGACTACCTTTCCTCTTTTAATCTTGAAGAATGGATTACACAACCTGCATTCATTTGACTTTGTGCAATTTGTTGTCTCCCTCAAAAAAGAGAACCCTACGCTGATCTCAGTGGGGCTAAACTGGTAAATAAAGGTTAAATAAACACACTCCCCTTGGTGTCCAATTTCAAAATCACATCAATATTTCCATTTCTTGCTACTGACATTCATGTCTACCAGCCCATAAAAGCCAATGATTATTCTCTAGAAGTTTTATAAAACTGTCTTCAAGATGTAAAATCATGGATTGAGCTTAACCTTTTTGCATTTAAAAGGAGGGGAAATCAGAAACCATAGCGTTTGGAAAGCCTGAATTTGTGAATGGTGTTGACAGAGACAGTCCATTAGCCTCCTACTGTTGCCCCTGTGTTAGAAACTTGCTGTAATTTCTTATAGTTCCTTTAAATCAGGTCATCAGATCAGGTCAGTGGTCACATACAACTTTGTTTCAGCTGAGACTGCTGGGGAGGGTAAAGCCCGATCTTCCTCAAAATGACTTCAAGAGGGTAATCCATGTGTTTATAACCTCTCGCTAGGATTACTGCAATTGTTCATGTGCTGGTGTAGATTAATAGTCTCTCTGTCATTTACAGTTGGTTCAGAATGCAGCTGCACGGCCGGCTTCCTGTCAGTTTCAGGATAGAGTTTAAAATTCTGTCACTTGTTTTTAAAGCACTGCATGGGTTGGCACCTTCCTATCTGTCTGAGCTGTTGCACCAACATGCTCCAGTCAGAGCTCTGCAGTGAACACACCAGATGCTTCTTGATGTTCCAAGATGCAGCCTGAAAACCCGAGGTGACAGCGCTTTTGCTGTGGCAGCTCCAGAACTGGGTAACAGTGTACCTCTTAATACTAGAGCTGCTCTATCTATAGAAAACTTCAGATTAATGCTTATAGCATTAAGCGATTGTTTTTTAATGAGCCCTTTGTTGTGATTTTCTTACTTGTTTTATTATATTTTTATAATAGTGGTTAAGCCAGTAAACTTTGGCACTTTGGACAACTGAGGTTGCTTTAAATGTTCTATATAAATAAACTTTGACTTAACTTGACTTAAAACCTGTCTACACAGCAGGATATTAAACCTGGCAGTAACTGACAGCAACAAAGAAACACCGTGCAAGTTAGCAATGCTGCTAGCAGAAACATGAATCAAGCAAGCCAGATGTTGATCATCAAATTCCTTGTTGGAACAGCCAAATCTGCCAAAATAAGATTTGCTTATATTAACTAAATTCATGATAAAATAAATAGTTTGTAGACATTCTCTATATGATCATCTATATGAGTGTTATTTGAATGTAATGGTCTGGATAACAGCAGCTTCAGTCTACAGTATTAGAAGACTTAGTTTGAAAAGTCCTGTAGGTCATAAACAATGGAATTTTAAATAATAAATCACTGGTGACATTAAATGTCACAACTAAAATGAGAAGAAGAGGGGTGAGAACACCTGCTGACAGGATATAACAACACCACAGAGGAGTGGACCAGGTGGCAATGAAAGCCTTTCAAGGAATAAAAACACGGCTTAGCGAGCAAATTCAAAGGCCCCATGGATTTCACGGACTTCATTCGATAAAATCACTACATTAAACAGCATCACATAACACCTTTAAAAGAGAGAACTACCTTTTTCTATTCCTTTGTTTATAGCCTTGTGACTCTATGCAGCAACAAATCCCCACAGGCAAGCACATCCCCATATAGTTCAATACCACCTCAGCGAGACACATAATGTACAGAGGCTTTTGTCTGCCACATCAATTAATATCACTTCATTAACAAAGGCAACATTTCCTCATGGACCAGATGTTGTGCTGAAGCGGGGCTGTTTGAAGTCAGCTCTGTGGGCTCTGCCATGCATAGCAGGTCACTGCAATCATTAATTATAAAACAACAGCAAAACTTTACTTACACAATAAAGGGAAAAGTTCCTGAGGAGAGAGAAGACAGTCCTGAAAAATGATAAATGTACAATTCAAGATCCAAATGATACAATCCAATACAATATCAACCTATACCATACCAACCAATACAAGATAGGACACCCTTCCATACCATACCATAATATACCATACTCAAATATATGTAAACAACTTGGAACAGTAAGGAACAGTACGGTAAAATACAGTTCATACCATTCAATTCAATACAGTCTAATACAATATAGTGAGATACAATAAGACAAAGTTCATTACTAAATATCCATTAAAACACAATATTGTGCAGTATAGTATAGTTTGATAGGATGCAATAGTCTAGATAAGATATGATACAATACAATAACATGTACATATTGTGACAAATCACAGTATAATTTAAGATTTCACGTGATACAAGACAAGACAAGATGAGACAAGGTGAGATGACAGGAAGTGATAAAATATGATCGAAAACAATAATAAAAAAACAGTATCAATTCCATTACAGGCCAAATTTCCATCTGGTACTGGACTTCTGCAACACCGTCATTTAGAGTTTAAATGCATGTGTTGTGTTTTGGTGCACACATGACACATAAACATTTCAACTGTGAGCGTAACAAAGCAATGTGTGATAAGACAGCAGCTCAGTTCAAGTCTACAATGTTACAATGTCATTTTGCAGATGCTTTTATCCAAAGTAACGTACATTTGAGAGCAAGAACAACACAAGAAAAGATCTAGACACGATGAAACAACATCACTTAGTTCCACAAAGTGCTTCAGGTCCAATTGGACGCAGGAACTTTTTTTTTTATAAACACCAACAATGAAACAACCAAAACGTGAGATCTCTCATCATCACCATCCATTAAATTGTCTTCACAACAACTAATGAACAAAACACCAAGTGGTGGGTCACTCACAAGGAGCTGGGCCAGAAAAAAAAAGTCTATTCATCAACATGTTTTGCTCCAACTCTAAAGATCAGCTAAATAACACCCGACTTTATCCATATGATCATATGCTGCTGTATCGCCCCCTGCTGCCACTGGCTAAACATGTGCTGCAGACTGAGAGACATCTCTGGTAAACTCCCATCATCCACCACTGTGTCAAACTCCTGATCCATCAGCTGAGCGATGAAATCCTCCACCTCAAACTGCTCCAGGTCAGCGTTATCATGAAAATACTGCTGGACAACATCCACCATCCAATCAGCTTTCTGCTGCCCGTACACGCATATGAAGCACAGTAATAGGGTAAAAGGTGTTCTCTCCTCCAGAAGTTTGTTGTGTGTAGTATCAGAAGCATGCCAAACTTTTGCTTTGCACGGTGTCTCTGTTAGAATGTCTGGGGCTTTTAAACGAGCCGCAGCGACTCGTATAACAACGGCTTCAACTACTGTTTAAAGGTGTGTTTATACAGATGATTTGCCTGTACTGCTGACGAATACTTCACAATAAATAAATACTGTGATATGATATCTAGGCCATATCACCTAGGCATAATATGAAACAAAACGATACAATGCAGTGTGCTACAAATGATATATTACAATACTAAACTATACAATAAAACAAGATACTACAAGATTCAAAATGATGCAATGCTAATTCGTACAGTACAGTATGATCTGGTATGTTTAGATACAATACAATGCAGTGTGCAGCATATGACAGACACAATAGGATACAATGAATCAAATAGATACAGTTATATGCAATACTAAAAAATTTAACACAATACAAGACATGATACAATGAAATAGGATATGATATATAATAACACTGGCAATACAGTATGGTTTAATACCATACAGGAGGATATAATAAGATACAATACAATGCAGTGTGCTGCACATGATACATTAAGCTAAAATAGATATAATACCTTATAATATTATACAATAAGATTTGATATGCATAATAGGATATGATAAGACAAGATATACAATATCAAACTATAAGAAATGATGAGATGTAATAAGATGCTTTATAAGGTATGATGTGATGCAATAGCTGCATTCAGTATGACATGAATCAATAGGATATAATGTGATAAGATATGGCAGTTATATCATACACTTAAATATGCTACGATACTATGCAATACTTTTTTGTTTTTCCCACAGAGTAATTTGTTGACTCTAGTACTGCACCTGATTTGAGTAGTATCAAATTAAATACAATAAAAATGTGTTTAAATATTTATAGAAAAGGTTTAATTGGTGAGTCACACATGCCTTCTAGACATATTATATAAATAAATCATGATGAATTAGAAAATGATTTAGAAAAAAATATCCTGATAAATTCTAAATCAGTAGTTACCAAAAGATATACCTCATCATTCATCTTCATCACTTAGTGTTTTGCTGCACCCCTAGGAAAGTGATGAATCACAATAAGCAGTAACAGCACAGTCTCTTATTGCTTTATGATTAAAGCACCATTATTTACCCTTTCCGTTATTAGCTCCTTCAGCCGCCTCTCATGTTTGTGTCTCAAAATCATCTTCACACTACCACTCTGCAGAAATAAACTGTTGACATCCTGATAAAAATCTGATGCAGCAAACCGAGGAGCAAAATGTTCTGAGGAATAGGGAGAATGAAGTGAACAACTTCATTCATTGCCTTAAGCACTCGTAGGTTATTTATAGGCCTAAAAGTTTTGAAAAACTGTAATTCTTGCTGTAATAAAGTTGAGCTACATTGTGACCGAAGGCAACATTGTGTAACTATTGCAGTTGGCGATAGCATTGATCTGTGAACATCAAATAAGCAGCATGTTGAATGGACAGCTACTGTGGAGCAGAACAAGACAGTCTGTCTGACTTTAATGGACTTCTCTAGTCGAGACAACGTCCCCGTGTGGAAGCAGCAGCTCGGTTGATAAGTCATCTGAAACGACTTCCCCCTTCTTTGGGCTTTTACTCTCACATAGTTTGCTTCTTCACCATAAATGAAAAGCACAGGCAAGTTCAGCAGCAAGGCTACAGCAGCCCGCTGGGCTTGGAAGCTTCAGCACGCATGAGGAGGGGGTCTGATCAATGCAGGAGAGATAAGACAGCGAGTGGGCTGGTTTTTAACACAAGCAAGAAGTTGTCCACTGTGCAGGGATGTGTTTTTCAGAACTGCTCTTAACTCTTAAATGCTCTGTTTTGAATCGAAAAGTGCTGAGAGTGATTGTAAAGGTGATAAGTTGCATGTTGACAAACTAAAAGCTCCCAGACTCTTAGATTAAGTACATTCTCCCTGTCATAAACAAAGCAAAACAGCTGATTAGATAAATATGCTGGGGAAGGTTTTCTTGACCTCATATGTCTCTTTAGGCTCAACAACAGTGTTTGAAACCTCCTGATTGCCAAAATGCATCACTATAAATTTAGAAAGGAAATTTCAGAGAGTGAATCAGAGTTATGGTTGTGAATGTGATTGGTTTCTTACAGCAGCCAGGTCTTGTAACTCATACTGAATAAGCGAGTTATGCAGGTGGTCACTGTAAAATGAAAATGTTCTGAAGCACAAAATGAGACGGCAACTGAGTGAAGGCCAATAAAAGAATATTGACAAGAGAAAGCGATGGGGGTAACTGATTTATAGACGGAGCACTGAGGCACGCTCTCAGTGGTTTCAGCTGAGCTGCATTATAAAGATACAATTGGAATTTTAGGGTTCCATGTCAAGACATCATTTCACATAAAATATCTGCCAGGGAAAACAGAGCGAGCATTCACTGCAAACATATGGACTTCAAAACATATCAGAACCAGAAAGATGACGGCCACTCTTATCAGCAGATATCAAGCATGCATCATATCTACATCAACTTTTTTCTGCATAAACAGACTGAAAAGAACATAGTGTGCAACAAACAATGCCTGGGGTGGTTAGAAAAGTTGTCATAATGTTACTCCATAGTTTATAGTGCTGTTAATATCTCACTGAATAGTGCATGAAATGCAGACTCAGAATAGGTACAAAAAATGTGAATCCCATTATATTCTTAACTATTAAGCATTACTGAGTCATTAGAAAAGCCTTAACAATGTCCTAATCTATCATCTTCAAAGCATTCTGAGTTAATGTATATAAATATATATATCATTTATGATGTCTGACATGGACCCCTAAATTAAGACTGTTTATTATACTGTAACCATGGTGCCTTTTGGAGTATAAAAATGACTGTTGAAGGAGGCTGTTTGCCAAATTCTGGTATTTGATATGTTGTTTATCGAGCAGCAAATTTTTGTGTTCACACAAAGCAATAACTGAAAGGCACTGCTCTTAAAGCAAATGAATTAAAATGAACTAAAGTGTTTCAGAAATGTAGGATAAATCACAGACTGAGTTATGTTTGAAATGTTTCAGTTACATCTGCTGAAGTGTAAATAAAGCCTGTGAGGGGATTTTTTTCCCTCACTACAGGGGGTTTCCCCGGGCAGCTTAGGGCTGTGCCTGATGGAGTCGGGGCAAGCTGTGAGCCTAAATCTCTCAGGAAGACATTCTGGGCTGGATCTTTCAACAGAATCCTTTTTGATTTGGAAAGATCAATGGGTGAATCTGTGTCCATTGGGAAAGTAAGACTCTGTGGTCAGCAACTTCAGAGCACTATAACACAATGAGATACACAGAGCAGACTCACAGTGTGACGATTTTCTATTTATTTTGTTAAAAAAACTATGACTAAAAATGTCTGTCAAAGCCTTTTATCCATGAGAAAAATTAGACTAAGTCTAGCCAAAACTAGATCTTTGAAGACTAAAAAAGCGATGACTAGTACCAGATTCAGGTAAGACAATAAATGCTCAGACTGAAAGATAAGACTGAAATGTAGGGACTTTTTGGGGGGGACAAAAACTAGACTAAAATGTTTTTGAGTTTTCACCAACAAAAACTAAAACTAAAAAGTGCAGAAATTACTAAAATGCAACTAAATCTAAAAAGCATTTACTCTAAAGACTAAGACTGAGACAAAAACTAAATGTGCCTGCTGTATAACCCACAACCCACTGCTAGAATCAATCTGTATCACTTTTGCTTTAAATAACTGTAGGACAGCAACTCTGAGGGTGTTTTAAAACAGTATGGTTATGTCATTCTTCAGAACCATAAACCGGTATTGAGTCAGTGGTTTCAGAAGTGCTTCGGTTTGAGCAGTAGGGTTGTATTTATGATACTACAAGAAATCAAACACTATTAAAAGTCCTTGACACTTAGTAAGACTTATTTCATGTTTACATTTCTTTACAGTTGACGTCAAACTGCTGCACACTGTCTAAAATGTACAAATGGGTGAGCATAATTTCAGTATTGAAATGTTGCAGATGGATCTGTGCAATTAAGAGAGTTTGCCTGCAGTTTTGATGAAATTCCTCCTCACCTACCTGCTGTAAGTCTTTAAAGTTTCAGCACTTTATAATGCTAACTATCACATTTTTACACATGCAGCATCTATAAAATATCAAAAATTAGAACAATTAAACATTATCGCAGGCACTGGCTGTATGCAGGTAAACAGTCATTGTAAGAGAAAAAAGTGTGGAATGCAATCGATCAGGGGTGGAGAGTAATCACTTACATTTACTCAAATGACTGTAATGGAGTGCCTTTTAGTGAACTAGTTCTTTATTGAGTACTGTCTAAAATCTGTAGTTTTATTTTTCTGAAGCATACTTGGGGCCTGAGCTGTAAAAAATACCCCCGCAGCCCCCGCAGTGCAAGGGGGAGCCACAGCCCAAAGGGCCCTGCCATGGCCTGACATATGGGATGTAAGCCCCGCTGGCGTGCCGCATTTTGCCCTCTGCAGCACAGTGGTACAGGCATGATATGCATGGGAAATTACACATAGTAACCAATTACAGCTCTGCCCGCTTGGTACAGTCTGCCTCTTGTAAGCACAATGAGTAGTTGACAGACATGTCAATCAGTCAGCACTTACAGCCTCATCCAGTCCCCCTCCTGACTCAATTCTCTTGAGCCAATCACAGGCCGGTTTGCTGACACACACCGGTAGTTTGCCTACAAAGTTAGCTAAAACAGCAGCATTTCCAAACCACAAAAAATATCTAGCACAAAAGGACATTACTAATGAAGGAAGGACTTCTGAAACGAAGAGAGAAGTTTTTAAAATTTATTTTACTGTGATATAAATGGGAATCCTGATGGCTCAAACCTAGCTAAGGACGCAACAGCAGACTTCTCTCTTCAACCTCTCTTTAAAACCACCATCAAGTCCAGTAACAAACCTTGATCTCTCAAAATGAAACACTGCATGAAAACCCCAATTTTCGACCCCTAAATGGCTGCAGCAGCAAGATCATACCTGTTTCTGTAAAGCACGTTTTTTCATCTTTCAAACTGATTCAGAAATCACCATCTCAGTAGTTTAATGGAACAAAAGAGACATAACAGACTTCTAGTCAACTGTTCAGAGGACTAACTGGCTCAAAAAACTGAAAAGATTCTCTGTGAGGTTCCTGAGTAAACATCTTAAGGTAGGCTTTATTTCACCTGTGATCGTCTGTGATAAAATTAAAATTATATTCAACAATCATGCTTGTTTGGGGGTATAGAGGTGATCGTATGGCATAGAGCTGCTGTCTGTGTTGTCCCAACAACTGCTGTTAAAGTTTAATAAGTTTATCAGAGTTATTGTATATAGATGTTGTTTTTCTGAGCATTATTATTACATGTAGTTGCAACAGGCCTGCATGTTGACTCGTAGGCTATGATATTGTTGACAATTTCAGCACCTTTCTGTGGCAAAAGCCTATTTGCATTTTGCTTTTGACGTGCTGTCGTTGTGTTGTTTCTTGTGCAGCTTTATTGATTCCCACTTAGCAGACATTGGTGCTCCTCACTGTAAGCATGAAAAAAAATATATAATAATTGTAATTGTTGTTCCAAGCTTTCCAAGAAATTAGAGTTCGGCTAATTGTACTCTAATAACTTTTGTAGGCCCAGATAGAAAGAGAGATAGAGAGAATAAGTGAGCGAGCTTTAGCGTGCGTTACGTACTTCATGGGAGGACAAACAGAAATTGAGACAAAGAGAAAACCATCACTTGAAACGCATGAATCATCTGCTATTTAACTGTGTATCATAATCTCTGATAAACTGTGCCATCAATGCGCAAAAATCACAAGTCTTTGGAAGGAGTAAACTCCATATGGAACTGCATATTGCGAACCATGGCAACTGTAGACATGTCAGTACATGACTTCATTTTTGAAAAGAAAACAACTCACTGCTGTTCTTCGTTCTTCTTTAAACGAAGACATTTTATCAAGTTCTGATAAAACTGGCACTTAAGCAGCATCCGCACTAATCTCTTCCACCATAATTACACCAGCCTCTTGTTGCTGCTCGCCCACGTCACGACTCCGTTGCGCCCAAATGCACTTCCCCTCATCGCTGATTGGTCCTGTCACTTTCTAACCAGGCCCAGTTCAGTTGGGAGCTTTGCAAGATGGATTCGCCAGTGAGAAACGGGCATATCCATCTGCTATGCAAGGTTAGGTAAATAGCACTTTGAGAGAGAATGATTTTACATTTCATCCCAAAACACGCATTTCATTTAAGGTTAAGACACAACTTATAATAGCCAACCTGGTTGGAGATTGATGTTCTCTTGTTGTTCTTGCACATTAAGTAAAAGTCATATTTCCCCGTACCTAGCTACTTGAGGTACTTCAAGTTAAATTTGAATAAAATACTTTTTATTTTAATAGATTTAAAGGCCAGTGCTTTTACTTCTACTTAAATCAATTTTAACCAAAGTAACTGTACATTCACATGACTACCGTGACTTCGTACCTCTTCCACCTCTGCTAGGGATGCACTGATGCATCGGTACAGCATCAGTATCAAGCAGTAACGGCCCAAATGACAAAAATCATTGCCCATAAGCAAACAATGTGTCATGAAAAGATATTGTAACTAATGTTTATTCTCTTGTTTTCTAAATACTGGCATCTACAACACCTAAGAGATTTTTTATTAGGAAGAAACTGTCACATATTCAACAAACTTTGATCTGTTTTCATGTTCAAACTTGACAGAAATGTTGGCATGGTGGGAGTCTTAAGGCCTTTTCTCATCAAGGATGACGAGAATAATAATTCAGAGGAAAATTTTGTTGCTTCTTTCTATGGACATCAGGATCAATGCAATTCTGCAAGTAAATGATGCACTTTCTAAAAAAGATTTGCTCTACAAAAGTCTGCAGTGTGTTTTGCAATTGCCTCTGGTAAACTGAAATACATTAGCGCGGAACATTAAATAAGGTTTCTGCCTTTCTCGCCTTTCGCCATGCGTAATGGCACCTTGTCACACAGGTAGGAGGTCAGTTTACTTTCATTTCACGGTTATATTCATTGCTCTGCTCCCTCTTTTCCGCCAGGTTGGTTTGGAGGGGGGAACAGGTTATCGTTCATTCTATAAACTAAATAATGTTACGAATAATAGCGCGCACTCGAGGTGCCCTGCAAGAAAGAGCTCACATTTGTGTTACAGGACTGGACAGCTCAGTAATCTCAGGGAGCTGATTGACCTGGAGCAGTAATAAGCCACAAGTGTGAGGTAAGAGAAAGTTTTGTTGTTAAATGTATTGGTGGATTCAAGACCTGTTTGGTTCTAACAGCTCATCAACCAATCGTTACAGCTTTACATACATTTCCATAGATTTCATAGATTTGTCACAAGTCTGCAATAGTGATTTTATACCCCCTAATATTAGTATAGGTATTGGTCCTTTTTGGTCAGGCTCAGTAATGAATACCTGTTTTAAGCAAACAAAAGGAGTGCCTACTTCAACAATGACAAAGAAAACTATAACGCATTGTTTTATCCACATATTCAAGTTGAGAATAAAATCTTTGGCTGATTTTTGTGGGATTTCTGCTCTATTAGACAGCGCTCAGTGAACAAGAAAGGGAACCCAGTAGGGGAACACAGCTTGCCCAGAAAAAACACACTCTGCAGGATTTCAAGGCGTGAGAGAACCTCGCCACAGGAAGGCTTGGTGGCTTGGCAGAGCAGAACTCAGCCTGCCAGTAGTTTGTGTGCACAGAGCTGAGCCTTTAAATACCAGCCCCTCTGTTTATCCATGCAATGAAAGCAGTGCCACATCCACGAATCCTGTCAGCAAGAATCAATTCTCTGCCTTTGGTTGGCTTATACATTGATTTGTGGTGTTACAATTCTTATTATGTATTTCATGAATTTATTTATGTTTCTTAAGCAGGATGTGTGATGTTCACACCCTGAAACTAAATGCTACAGCAACCCTCCCTTCTCTCCAAAGCCTGTCCATCATAGTTCCTCACCTAGGAGAGCTTGTAGAGGTCTGTACTGACAGCATCGGCCACAAGGAAGTCTAAACATATCAGCATGATATATGCAGGAAACTGTAGAAGTTGAAATACCAGTCTATGCTTTGTGATGATGTGCTAAGAATACAGAACAAAGATGATGAAGGGAGGTAAACAAAATGAGGTGAAGGTGTTAGAGTAAAATTGAATTTAACTATTGATTATATTCAGTCTCCTGCTGCTTCCCCTAAGGTGCAACGAGAAACGCCGGGGCTGAACAAGCATGATTACTGACAGAATGGACGTGGTATCTGCAGTGTCTGAGCTATTTGTCAAGTAAGGTAAATAAGGTACCATCTATTTCTAATTCATCACTCATCATCATCAGTGAGTGTTTTACTGCAACTTTAAGCTACTATATGTATATAAAGGGACAGGGATATATGAAGGGACAAACATATGGTTGAAATGGTGGGTTCTTCACCAGTCAAAGTTTTATGGGAGAGTGGGAATGAGAAAGCCACTGTTGAAGGAAACTCGCTTTAAATCCCAACTAAAGTTTGCCAAAAGGTACATGGGAGACTCCATGGCCAAGTGGGAGAAAGTTCTTTGGTTCGATAAGACCAAAATGGTGTTTTTTGGCCATCAGACAAGACGCTACATTTGGCAGGCACCTAACACTGCACATCACCACAAACACACCATCCCCACCGTGAAGCACTGAGGCGGCAGCATCATGATGTGGGGATACTTCCTGGCAGCCAACCCTGGAAGGCTTGTTAAGGTAAGGTTTAAAATGAATGTGGGAAAATACTGAAAAATCCTGGAGGACAGTCCTATTCAGTCTGCAAGAGAACTACAGCTTGGGAGAAGACTTAGCGACAATGACATGAAGCATACAGCAATAGCTACACAAATATGGTTTAAAGACAACAAGGTGGATGTTCCAGAGTGGCCGAGACAAAGCCCAGACCTCAATCAAAAAATTGTGGCTAACCTGAATATTTATGCAGTCGTTTATTTTACCTTTGACATTTTCATTTAATTGGTATTACTTTGTAGAAATCTGTTTTCTCTTTGACATTGAAGAGTTTTTTCATATGTTTTTTTGTCTAAAAAGCCACATTATATAGACCATGATTAATTTATGAAATCAATAAGAGGATTCCATTCACTTCAATTCTTCTAATTATATTATAGAGACTGTATCTGTTCCCGCGATCTAGATCATTTATTTAGGCCACATCAGAGAGTGTGGTCTAGAGCTGCCCTCTTCAAAAAGTGTCTTGAGATAACTTCAGTTATAAATTGGCGCGATACAAACAACAACTGATTGATAAAACATCCAAGGGTGTGAAAAATTTTTACACACACTGCATGTAATATTTACAGTAAAGTAAATTTTTATGTTGCTGTTGAATGACATGCAATATTGTGGCTGGAGTATTTGGGGTTTTTTTAATCTGATGTGTTCTCAATCAAAATGCATTTTACCGAAAAAATGTGCATTCTGATTTTTATTCAAGAATGTAAAGTGATATAATATGACATTTTAAACAGTGTTTCTAACTCTCTTGATTTTTCCTCTATGCTGCTGTGTATGCTCAGTTTCAAGATTTCTCAAAGGGGGACCTCTAATTGTGTTTTTTGCTGATGTAAAGGGCTACATATGCTTTAAAAGGATGTTTTTCACCAAATGACAGAGTACTGCCTTCATTTGACACCAAAATTTGCAAAACCATCTCTGTTTTTATGCTGTAGAATCCAGTTTTGGCAGACAAGAATGTTATTTTAGCAAACATGCCCTCAAACTTTCATAAGCTCAAAGAGAAACAAAAGAGATATCAATCAAAAAAAAAAACTAATTATGTTTTTTAATGATGTCTTTTAAAATTTAATTCAGTGTTTTCAGGTGAGAAGCATTTTTGAGATAACTACCTTTTTCCACTTTTTTCAAAACTTTCAATTACTGCTTTTAGTTCTATTTGTGTCATGAGCTGTGAGATATTTTCACATTCATCCTGCCCCAATGGAAACACACTTTACAGCAGATTTAAGCCTTTTTTATGCAAACAGTTTAACATTTTGGGATGACTCTCTGCTTCCTGGTCTTGAGTTAGAGGGAAGAGCAAACAAAGTTGTAAGTACATCCCATTTTTCTCAGCTTGTCTTCCAAATTTGTTCAAGTTTGAAGGTACTTTAAGATTTTTGTAAAGTCTACAGTTTGTTTCCTCCAGATGTTGCACAGTATTTACGTTCAGTATGTCAGTACTTTTTACAAAGGGATTTTTATTTATCTTTATTTGCTTGGGGTAACCCCAGCTTAAACTCAGCTAAAACAAATCTAGTTTTACACTGTTGTTGAACATCACATCAATGGGGCACATACTGTATTCTTACTGTAACTCCACAACTTTTAGATTCAACAAGCTAAAAAAGAGCCTGAAGCTAGGGAGAGAAGACATGACTTTAAATAAAGATTGATTTCATTTGCAGTTCAGCCCCTACTTTGACAGCAGCTTTACAGATGAAATTCTTTCC
The DNA here is from genome assembly GCF_018320785.1 of Cheilinus undulatus. Taxonomy (NCBI): domain Eukaryota; kingdom Metazoa; phylum Chordata; class Actinopteri; order Labriformes; family Labridae; genus Cheilinus; species Cheilinus undulatus. The sequence continues at coordinate 33,314,842 of NC_054870.1, read as the reverse complement.
ATTGAGTAATCAAAAATAAGATGTTGCTTTGTAAGGGCTTCTCATAAAGAGAATTCAGTCAACATGATCTGGGTTTGTTTTTTTCAGCTCTGTGTTCACACAGGGCTTAAAATCTGAATAGAAAGTCATGCAAGTGCACTTTGCTAAACTATGATACAGGGAGGGAGAGGCAGGGAGCTGAGGGACAAAGAAGAAGTGGCTAAAAAGAGGTTTTGTTTTTGTCTGGTTGTTAAAGGCACACATAATGTGTACTGTAGAAATAAATGTCATATTGAGACTGTAGTAAAGACATCATGAAAACTCACTTGGTGACCCCCCAAAAAAGTCTCCTGCAACCCATCTTTGCGTTTGCCATTTTCAGTGGGTTGCAGATGTGTGCCTGGTAACCAAATATCTGTCAGAAAGTCTACAATAGGCTTTTATTTTGAAGGAGATGTCTTCATCTCTTGATTCTGTTACATTGTCTGTTCCATTTGATTTCTAAACTGCCCCATTTTTTCATTAAAATAGTGGTTTTGACTGAAAAATTAAAGAACTGTTGGTTGCAATTTGTCATTGAGGAGGTTGTGGTGGGTTTTGGCGCTTAACCAGTGTAGAACCTCTGGTCTAGATGACATCAAATGCTGGATGGCATGAAAAGTATTGCCATCAAACAGGTCTCTAGCGGATAAGGTTGTTACATGTGAAAACCAAGTGGCATCATTAAGCTAGCAGTCTCACTCATGGTCTCAGTGGACGACTGGAAGTCATGGCAGAGGGTGAAAATTCCTCTATTCCTCCCAGCATTGTGAGTATTCTCGCTACTATTCACTGTCTTTCTCTCTGTTACACTCCAACTCGTCTCCTCGACTGGGCATGCGTCTTTCAAAATCTATAAACTCCAAAACTTTGAATAGAAACACACCCAAAAATGCTGCTGGGATTGAAGTTACTCATGTCCACCATCTCCTGGTGTAAAGTGGTGACAACGCAGACCTCTGCCATTAGCCCTATCCCCCAATAGTACAGCATCCTTTTAAAAAATTCATGGATCCAGACAGTGATCCGGATCAGTCCCAAAATCTAATCAGTTCTTCCTTATGCCATTTCTGACATTTCCTGAAAATTTCATCAAAATCTGTCCACAACTTTTTGAGTTATGTTGCTAACAAACTAACAAACCCACTCGATTACATAACCACCTTGGCAGAGGTAATTACATTCTATCCTCTCTTTTTCTCGCTTAGACAATATAATACATACACGCGCTCATGTTGTCACACATCTACTGGCACAGACATTGGCCTTCTGGCTGTCCCTCATTCTAAAAAGAAATTGAGAAGAGACTGAGCTTTGTGTCAGTCAAGGCCCCTAAACTTTGGAACAGCCTTTACCCCTTCAATCAGGTCTGCTCCTTCTGTTAACTCTTTCAAGTCCAATCTCAAAACTTACCTTAACCAGGGGTGAGCTCTTGGAACAGCCTTTACCCACGGCTGACAACTGGCTACTTTTTCACTGGCCCCGCATTACACAGAATAAATCCTCTTTTCAGGTTAAACAGTGAGTTATTTCATGCTAAATTCCTGATGTTGGTTTTAACAAGAAATTCTGACATCAGTTAAATGATATTGCACATTAACAGCATCATACTGAATGTAATCATTCCATTTATCTCTTCAGTGTTTTTGTCTGGGCGCTGATGGAGTCAAGGTAAATTCTTTGAACTGACATCTTCTAATGAGCTACAATCCTCTTCCCCTGCATTATGAAATCAACCTTTGCTCTGTTTGGTCTTGTTTACCCCTGTTGACCTGAAACAGACATTAACTCTCACAGTCTTTAATGTTTCTTTATTATTGCAGCATCAACAAACTTAACTGTGATCCAAGTCCCACTTAGTAATATCTCTGATGGAGTTTTTCTCAAGTATGTTTAGTCAGTGAATGGTGTATACTGTGCTTGTGCTTTCAAAGGCTAGGATAGAATCTCTTAGCTAAGTCGTCTCAAGGCCCACACAGTTGTGGCCCAATAGATATAATGAACAGCTTAACAACAGGTGCTTCAGCCAAGGTCTGACTGTGTCTTTAAGTCGATCATTCACTTCTTTTGCGATCTTCATGTTAAGATTTCCACTATTGTTGCTAATCATTACAAGAAGCTGGAGAAAAACCTCTGAAAAGGCAAAGTTTAAAAAAAAAAATTGGCTTATGCTGTAAGGCAAACTAACTTTTACCAAAATAAGTTCCCTCTAAATGATGAGCTCTACGTATTTAAGTGTTTGGAGTCTCTGGATTTAACAGGGCAGTCTATCTAAAAGCACCTTGAACCTGCATTCTTTGCAACGGCCAGCAGAGAGAAAGGTCTGCAAACATTCAGTTATCCATTATCTATTCCTGTCATAATCAACCTGTAGCTTAAGACCCATGGCTGTTTTATGGCTAGGTGCTGCTTTTTAAATCCTTCTTGAACGAAATTCTACCAAGATATTTTCAAAAGGAATATTTCCAGGAAGAACAGTTGTTTGCTGTTTCAGCCAACCAAGCACACATTTCAGATCTCGTGCTCTTTGCTCATTAACATTTCTTTTAAACGTGAAAAATCTTGTACACTATACATCCGCTTGGAGGGAGCCCATCCTCAAAGTCCATCAGCATTAGTAATTAAATTAAGCTACATGCAATACATTTTCACTGACTTTTGGTTTAAAAAGAACAGTCAACTCTGGATGCTGCTCTGGGACAGTTATGCTTCTTCTCCTCTCGAAGCAGAGGGTAAGTGCTTCTACACCTTGTGGCAGGCTCTGAAATTACAACCTATCAATGGTGGTATAGATAAGGACTTGGATCATTGGCAACAGTACAGAAGGCTTTTAATGCAATCTTAAATCCCCATCCCTTATTGTGCCATACATCCTTTTAGTTCCTTAAAAAATAAGAAATACCATCCAGATTTAAAAAAGAAATGTTTCAAGGAAAGAAACAGACGTTTTTGTATTGTGGCTCTTGCAAAAACATGTTTTGTCAAGGTGGATCCCAAGTAGATCAGCACTGAGTACTACTGCTCTACCCTGGTTGAGGTCATGGGAGGCTGTAGCCAATCCCAGCAACCACTGGATGAGAGGCAAGGTACATCCTGGACTGGTGACCAGTATGAAAAGCATTGTCTTCTTGAAGAGATGGGATGATACACTTTTACAGTTTCAATCTGATTCTAACAAATATGTACCGATACCTGATATTAACGTTCTTTTATTTTCTAAAATCATAATATTCTTTTGTTTTCTGGTGGAATTATGTGTAAGGTTATGCAAAGCTCTGGTAACATGAAACATGATTTCGTATTCAAAGACCCAAAAATATAAAAAAAAATAATAATATTACTCCCAATAACTGTATTCAAATTTTGTCCTGGCTTCAAACAGTGTTTTCATATCAAATATTTGAAACAGCTGTAGCAGCTGTTACAGCACCACTACTGCAGCAAAGACTAACACGGTATATGTAGAAATAAATATCTACAATAAAAGAAAACAATATATTCAAATAAGTTAAAAATAATGATTCAACTAAATAGGATATATCTAAGGACTACTGCAGCCAAAAGCAGCAAATGTCAAATTTTCAAAGTCAGAATTGGCATAAAAGTGGAAGCTAACACTACATGTCTTGATGTTTGCATTCACAAAGCACACGGGGAAACAACAACTATGGACTTTTATTGTAAAGGACTTTTCAGAAGTATAACATTTATCATTGATTTAAATCAGTTTTAGTGCTTGCCGCCATGTTTATAGTCCCTTTCACTCTTTATAGCTGTTTCTCTGTCCTCGATAAACCCCCGCAGCCCACTTCTTTGAATCGGCATGGACTTAAAAAAAGCAAGGACTTTAAACACACCTTTAAATAGCTGCTAAGCCGTTGTAATACCAGTCGCTGCAGCTCGTATTAAAGCCACAGACAGGCCAAAAGAGCACAACAGCTTTATGTCCCTGTTATTAAAGACATTAAACTTAGAGAGAAAAATGCTTTTACTTCATGACTGTGCTTCACACACATCGACTGCTCTTGGTGAAATATGGTGATGACTGAACTCAGACTGTGTGGTTGTCTGTCACATAGCAGTCTGCAATACTAGCGGTGGCATTGTTTGCAACACAGTGCTGTGCCATGCATTCACGCCAGCGGAAGAGTCAGAATTTGAATCTGTAATGTGGATTTCTGTCAGTCCAATGTCCTTTACAGGAATAATCGAGACAACAGAGAAGAAGATAGAAAACAATAAAGAAGAATATTTCCTAAATGCATTTTCCCAGGAAGAGTGCAAAGCATGGTTATAGTCTCAGCAACATCATCCACAGGTCATCAAATTAAACCAACAGGCAACAGCCTCCTAGCAAATGGCATATTTATGGACATCTCTTAGCTTAATAAAATCAAAATAGATGAATGACATGCTGCAATATGTCAACTCTCAGGTTTTTGAAAAGCCAAGATGGCAGCAGCCTTTATGTCAAGCTAGAAGCTTTAAGAATGGGGATTTAAAAGTCACTGGCCTTATTGTGCCTGTATTTTCTTCATTTATACAGTCTATACTCCTGCTACTATTTTGAAAGGTCGCTGTTGCTATGTGAACGTAAAGCCTCCAAGGCTATCAATGATTGATTTAAATAAAACGTGGAGGTTGTTTTATATCTCTTAGTATGTATGTGTGGGAGGGGACAATTTCTCAGATTGACCTGGATGTAGCTTGATGCCTACATATAATTGAAACTTCTATTGATGCTCTATCAGAAATAGCTGCAATGGTGTTAATTTTTGAGAAACAATCTATTTTTCTCAACAAAGTAAAGTAAAATTGATTGTCTCTAAGTTAAGAGATAATCAGTTTCTTAGCAACTCTGCTGTCTGCAAGGCAACATTTGTGTCATTGATGAAAAGTTGGTTTTCTGTGGGAAGAATGAAACCAGCTCAAATTACCAGAAGATCAAGGGGGCATGCGATGACACCTACCACTCATTTAAACTGCAGAAATGAATGGTAGAGGATTCTACAGTGCTTGAGCAGTAAAAATCAGCCCATTTAGAGACAATGCATTTATTCCTTACAATACCAAAAGCATGAACCCCATGGTCAATATAATTTGGCTTTTGTGACAAAAAAATCTTTCATATCAAAGTGAAAATTGATTTATGCAATCAATAGAAATACTTAATGTAAAATAAGTGACATAAGTCCTCACCCCCTTCAAGTCAGTATTTAGCAGATACACCTTTGGCTGCAATCACAGCATTGAGTCTGAGTGGATAGGTCTCACCCAGGCTTTCACATCTGGACACTGCAATTTTACTCCTTTTTTCTTTGCAAAACTGTTCAAGCTCTGTCGTGTTGGGCATGAACTTTCTTCAGCTTGACTATGGAGTCTCCCACATGGCTTCTAGCAAACTCTAGTCGAGATTTAACAAGAGTTTTCTTCAACAGTGGCTTTCTCGTTACCACTCTCCCATAAAGCTTTGACTGGTGAAGAACTCTGGCAACAGTTGTTGTATGCAGAGTCTCTCCCATCTCAGCTGCTGAAGCTTCACTCCTTCAGAGTAGTCATAGGTGGCCTCTCTCAGTAGTCTCCTTTTTGCATGGTCACTCAGTTTGTGAGGACAGCCTGATCTAGGGAGATTTATACACATGCCGTGCAGTCTTAATTTTGACAGCTATTTTTTATTTTAGTCTCAGTCTTTTAAAGATTAAAATGCCTTTTAGTTTTAGTTACATTTTAGTCATTGCTACCCTTTATAGTTTTAGTGAACAAAAACTCAAAAACATTTTAGTCTAGTTTTAGTCAATAAAAAGTCCTGACATTTTAGTCTTTGCTTTTATTCCATGCATTTATTTACTTGCCTAAATCTGGTGCCAAAATGTCAAACCTACAATCCCTGCTTTCTACGGCTGAGAGGCAGAAGAACTACAGAAGCATCATATTTTGACAGATTTACCCACAGTGTAGAAATAACATGTATTTTGAATGCCTGACTAAAACTAAACTACATCACATTTGTTTTAGTGATCTTGATGAAAACTAAATTTACTGTTAGTCAGTCTTAGTCATCTAGATCTATTTTGGCTAGTCTTAGTCTAGTTTTTGTCATGGAAATAAGGCAGTCAACTAACAATTTTAGACATAGTTTTAGTCGAAGAAATTAACACTGGTGCCATATTCCTTCTATTCCTTGACAATGAATTTAACTTAACTCTGGGGGATGTTCAGTGCCTTGGAAAATTTTATTGTATCCATCCCCTGACTTGTACTTTTTAATAACATTTTGTCTGAGTTGCCTGGAGTGTACTTTAGTTTACATGGTGTAATGGTAGCCAGGAATACTGATAAACCAGTGACTGAACCCTCCAGACACAGGTGTCTTTATACTACAATCACTTGAGACACATTAGCCGTGTTTCCATCAGGGGGTCCGGTTTGATTCAGTTCGGTTTGGTAAGGTTTGGTACGCTAAACCCCCAAATAGTTTGCGTCTCCACAGACACCTGTGCTTTACTTGAGTGGGCGGGGCTTTAAAAGCATGCATGTGTCGTGTGAACCGACAGCGTGAGTCTGCTGGTCCAGCCGCAGAGTTATAGAAAGGATGACTGACAGAAATCAGTCAGGAATAAGCAGTAAACAGCTTTATTTCAGCTGAATGTGCTTAAAAAAAAAGAAGACATTTTAATGATGTTAACCACTGTCAGTACAGATCCTCAGCTGATAGAATACGTGTACAGAGACAGTTTGAGTCATAACGCTACATTAATATGTGAATACATCTAGTCCAGAACATTTTATACGCCAAAATATGAAAGTTTAGAGCTGTACTGTGAGAATTCACCACACTGAAGATAAAGTAAAAGTTCAGCTGGTGTTAAAATCAAGCTAGATTAAGTCAGAAATCCGGGGTGCGCCGATCTCATTTTAAAATAGTCTGCAGCCTAAAGTTTTACGAGCCTGTTCAACAACCACAGAGCGATGTTTTCACAGGTTATCTAACGTAAGAAGTAGATTAATAAGTAGTTACTGATGAGAATGAACTGTTCTAAGGCTTCATATTCACAGAACTTCAGCATTGATTTAGTTTCTCATCCATCGCAGATGGATCAGGCTGACGTGAGCCTTTGGGTTCTGCTTTGTGTTCTTAAAATTAGGTCTGGATAAACGTCAGGAAACTTGATTTGTGCCCAGATACCAATATCCATGGACTAGGAAACAGTTTGGATCTCCGTCGATTCCAAATATTTCCCAATTAGACATCACTCTGCTTTTCTCCCGTTTTCGCCCGTTTCTCACAGCGCAGACTTCCGTGTTTGAAGCCCGGTGGCAAGCAGCTGAGCTGCACGCTGACGTGACATCAGTGTAGCCCCTATTGTTGTGTGTGTAGCTCCACCTTTTTGGTATGGATAGGTAATATTGGCACCCCTACGGAAGGGTGCCAAAAAGTGGGACGGTACAGGTCTTTTTTTTTTTAACCCTTTGCAACTTTTGCTCTATGGAAACGCAAAAAAATGTGTGCCGTACTGCACCGAACTGAGCCGGACGGCTTGGTGGAAACAACCTAATTCACTGCACTCAGTTGATCTCCATTTCACTAACTGTGAGACTGCTAGCACCAGTTAGGTCAGTCACTTTAAAGGGGGTGAATATTTATGCAATCACTTATTTTACCTCACACTTTTTGTTTGATATTACTTTGTAGAAATCTGTTTGACATTAAAGAGGTGTTTTGTCATAAAAACAAAATTATATTTACCATGGTTGACTTCTAAACTCAATAAAAGGGTAAAATATCAAAGGGTGAATACTTTTTATAGGCATTGTATATCTGAGGTTTGGTTACATCTCAAGGTCCCACCAAAATTTGAAACATTTTTTGCAAGCTATTTGAATAAATTTCTGATACATATTGTGTGAGAAAAGGAAGGTTTAGCCCTGCCAGCCCATTTATGTCAGTTGCTCCTGATAACTGGTTCAAGTGTCTCTCCAGCACTGGCACGGTGCTAAAGACAAGTGTGAAGAAGGGTCTGGCAAAGTGAGACTACTCCACAGATTCTCAGACACCATGTTTTTATAAAGACCTTGACAAAATCTTAAAATAGAACTTGATAACGCCAGCAAATACAGCATTTTACCAGAAGTTCAGCCGGTGAGTCAGAGAAGTGACCGAAAACACAAAGAAACCAACTGTGAACCTGGCCTGTCTCCAAGTTGCAGAAGCAGATGAGACAAGGAAAAAATGTCTCCATCAACTACATAAGGATAAGCTATGCACTATAGGTAACCTAGCAGGATGCTGTCTTGTTGAAAATAGAGCTGAAAAATCCAACAAGATGAGTTAGCCAAGATCTGGGGAAATGCTTTCAGTGGATGTTAGAATGAGGGGTTATTTCAAGAATTGAGCTGCTCTTGCAGGTTGCTTCTGGCAGAGAGTAAATGGTCTTTGCCAAAGATGGAAAAACTCAACAAATGCCCTGGACGGAGAGAGTTTGGAGTACCCAGGGGAGCTGGCTATTCAGCTTGAAGATATAGAAGGATTATGAGGCCCCTTTTGCCAAGAAATGGAGAACTGTAAAGAAAAAGTCACTCAGGCTAAATATCCTCAATACTGCAGAGCAAGCTGAAGCTCAAGGCCAGTGAAGTGTAGACAAAGGCATTCCATCAGTAGGCTGATTCTCTTTAGGATGAAAACTCCACAGTGCTAAAGAATCTTCATCATTTTACCACAGCATGAATAGATTAAGAGAAATAGTTTCATTTCATAATACTTCTAAACACAAGCAGAACTGTGATATCCAGGGATAATTACAGTAACAAGGGATTATTTCTGAGTGACATTAAATACTTATGTGGATAATTCAAAATGGCTTAAATACTGTACACTGTGTTTGAAAAAGCAGCACAGAGTGGAAACCAAAGAGGACATTCAAGGTCATGACTGGTTGAAGTCTGCAGTGGGCAACACCCAGGACGGGTTGACTGTGTCACAGAATGACAAACAACTTCACACCTACAGGCAATCTGGACTTTCTGATTCACCAAACTTGCATGTGAGAGGCATCTAGAGCAGCTGAATTAACAAGATCAAGCAAACCAGGGCATCATTTTTTACAAAATATAAAGGTCAAATGAAAATGGACAAAAACAAATCCTACTCATTTTTCATTGCCTTGACTATACTGTATTTATTTCCCTCTAGTGTTTATATAAAGCTAGGCAGACACTGTACAAAATAAGTACAATACAGTGCTTTGAAAAAATATTGGCTCCTTTTATAATTTATCTTTCTTTGCATATTTATCTCACTTAAATGTGAGGCAGTAGGGTTGTCCCGATCAGCATTTTTGGCCTCCAATCCCTATCCAGTTTTTTTAATATTGAATATCTGCTGATACTGAGTCCTGATCTGATACTCATAATTACCTAGATTAGAGTTTCAATTGGTTTTGTTTGCAAAAATAACTGAGGTAAACTGAATAACTACTAGATATCTCAAACTTATTCCTTTTAACTCAGTACAGCCAACACTGTTGGAAAATCCACAAAATCACATTTCTATTCGGAAGGATCTATTAGCTCTGTTTTGCTTTAATCATTTGTCAAAAAAATAAAGTTATATTTTCACTTAGTGAAGTGTTTGAATTAAATCAGACAATCAAAAATCCACTTAAAAGTGGTCAAAACAGCTGACAGACCTGAGCAGTCAAAAAAAAAAAAAAAAAAAAACAGGTAAGTTTAGCCCGACCTGCTTAGGGTTGCCAGTATCTTGTAAACTTGCATGTATTTAGAATCCGCTATTTTCGGTCCTAGTCGACACACCAGTAACCATATATCACTCTTTAGAAAGAGGGGCGGAAGCCTGGGGCCTGTCCTGACCCATATTGGTCAGAACCCACGGGATGTTTCAGGAATAAATAAAAGTAAATTTTTGTTTTACCCCATGGTCTGAGTGAATACTGATTCGGACTGTGTATAGGTCTACGTTAAAATGGGTACAGAAAGACATTCCAGTACTAGAAAAGCACACAGAGAGCGCAGACCTGCGCCATTAGCCCTATCACCCAATAGTACAGAATCCTTTAAGAAATTCCTGAATCCAGACGGTGATCCGGATCACTCCCAAAACTTATCAGTTCTTCCTTATGCCTTATTTCTGACATTTCCTGAAAATTTCATCAAAATTCGTCCATAACTTTTTGAGTTATGTTACTAACAAACGAACTAAGTATCTATCAGACAAACTTACAAACAAACCCTGCAGATCACATAACCTCCTTTGCGGAGGTAAGAATTGCCTGATGACAGTTCTAAATTACTGGGCTGGCTCAACCGCTAATTGGTAACCATAGCAACAGAAATTCAAAGCATTGGTAATTACCAAAATCATTTTTTATGTTTCTGCAATGGTTAATACACCAATATGTAGAAGCTCTTTTAACCCAAATGATATTTTTAATGCTAAAATATTATTATTATTGTTATCCATGAATTTTCAAATTTACTGATTTACAAAAAAACTGAAGAAATAATAAAGAACATTATTATTTCTTGATTAATATGTCAAATTCTAGTTATTTACTTGCATTCCTGAACAGAAAAATTAGTTTTAGTGGTTGAATGTTATGCTTGATTAATTTCTGACTTCTCAGAGAAGCCCAGTGAGCCGGCTCAAATTTGGGTATTAAAAGGTGAATTCAGTTTGAAATTCCTCATTCCTGTTGAAAATGGTAAATTCTGGACCTCACTAATTTTGAAACCCTAGCTACAGCCCTGGTGGTAAATGCAGAGTCAATAGTCACAATAACAAATCAATTTAATAAATGAATTTGAAATAAAATAATAACAATATAATTCCACTCAGAAGTGATAATTAACTGGACTATATTAGTCACAACAAGGGTACTTGTCTGTTCTCTTAAAGTCCAGAGTGTGTTGCTTCAGTGAAGCTGCCTGTTGCTATAGTGAAGTCATCGTATTCCGCTGCATGTTTAGTTTGGAGATGACGGATCAAATTTGTAGAGTTAAACACAGCTCTCCTGCTACCACCTTGTGAAACGATCATGTTACAGATGCTGCAAGAGGCCACTGGACTGTTTTCACTCTCACGTTTGTAGTTTTTCCACTGCCGCTGACATTTTAAACACAGGAACGCTAATGTTGCTATCGCTACTGGTGCATTCACGACCTGTCGTGAATTGTGCTCCATCTACAACAGCTGATTTAAATGATCAGCTGGGCTGCTCAGATCTAATTGCTGATCTCCAATCAATTAAAAATGCTTATATTGGCTCCGATCCGATACATACGATTGGGATCGGGACGATCCTGATGGGCAGACTGTTTAAGGTTGTGTCAAAGACTCTCAATCAGATTTAGGTCTTGACTATCAGTAGGCCACTTCAAAACCTTTGTTTGTTTTGAAGCCATTCAGAGGTGGACTTGCTGGTGTTTTTCAGATCATTGTCTTGGTGCACAGCCCAAGTGAGCTTGAGCTTCAGGTCACATACTGATGACAGGACATTCTCCTTCAGGATTTTCTGGTAGAGAGCTGAACTCACCGTTCCATTAATTACAGCAAGTCATCCAGGTACTGAAGCAGCAAAGCAGCCCCAGACCATCAGACTACCACCACCATGTTTACTGTTGATGTTCTTTCCATGAAATGCTGTGTCTCAGTCCACTCTCATCCACAGAATACTGTCCCAAAAGTCTTGGGTCAGGATGTTTTTTGACAAATTTGAGACAAGCCATCGTGCTCTTTTTGGTCAGCAGTGGCCTCGAACTTTATGAAGTGTTAAAAGTGATAGGCAGTCTACATAGCAGTCTCAGCAGTGTGTGAATGTGGTGTGAATGGGGTCAAGCTGCCTCTACTACACAACCAAAAAAAGGATCCACACTTAAAAAAGACGCATAATCTCTTACATTATCACATTTAGTTTGTTTATATGCAGGCTAATAAGATAGATCATTATCTAAGCAAACGTGGCGAGCAACAGCAAGAGCATTGGAAGCAGTATTACTGGAGTAAAGCCGGAACTAATTCATGCTAAATGAATGAAGGACATGAAGAGATTCATCGCCCACATACGAGGAAACATAGAAATTGTGACATATGAAAAAAGCGTCAGTGAAAATGGCTGAGGTTGGGTTTACAAGAAGCATTTAAAAGGTTTTTTTGTTGCAGGATGTCACTCAGACTCACTTAATACAAAGCAAAGAGGCAAAACAACACCAGCTGCATACGTCACTGATGCTGAGAGCTGGTGACGTTAACGTTAGACACTTGGCTAATGAGTCAGGTTGAACAAAGTCCCTACTGTGCCAGTCTGACTAAAGGTGGAGAGGGTGAATTGAAGGAAAAAGCCAGCAGCGGTTTGGCTGTATAAAGACATCTAATTATTGATGGAATCATGTAAAGTTTTTTTTCCTGTAACGCATTACTGGAGTGCATGTAGACACCTGATTATTCCTAGTTATCAGACTTATGTTATTATGTGAACACAATAACGGTTTGTTACATCTCTTTCTCTGTTCCAGAAATTGCAGACTGGTCAAATAAATGAAGTGTGGCAGGCTGCCCATCCTTATCTGCGGCTGCCATGTCTGTTCTTCAAATCAGCTACAGCTGCAAGAGATGTGAGGACCTCAAACAAGAGGAGTCAAAAGCAGACGTCCTTTATTGTTCTGAAACATAAATCCCCATTCACTTTCATTTCAGAGATTAAAAAAAGACCCATAGCAGTTTTAAATATTTCAGTTGCTATTAGGTGTTGGTTTTTAATGAAATACATGAATGATAAACATTCTGCCATTTGGGCTTCAGACAAAGTCCTGGTATGTTCTTACTTATTGTCAGCTGTTAGCAGTCTGTCCATGGTTTCACACATGGCTGCTGCCAGAAGATTAATAACAAGTAATCCTGCTTTAATATTCTTGGATTAATATTTTACATGTTTTGGCTACTGTAGTATTCACTGAGATTCAAATAAAGCTGGAGGCAGCTTGAGAACAGACCAAATAGTTCTGCTTCCAGCCATCTGTGGTTCCATATTTCTTTTTTGGTTTGGGGTTTTTTTGTGTGCTTAAGTGAAGGTTACGTGTTTACTCTCAGTCTGAGCAGTCAGGTGGTGAATGGAAGTCAAATGTTTCACTGAGACAGGAAGGCAAATGGAAGTCTTTATCTTAGGAAAGGCATACACGGTGTGAATCGAAGTCACTCCTGACCTGATTTTTGAGACCAAAGCTCAATTTTAGCACAAGGGTGAACCTTGTCCCATGCAGTGTTCAGGTGAGCACAGTAGGCGTTCATGGCCCAATCAGCTGCTCCCAGTCACATGAATTTAAGAACTTTGGTTGTCTTTCAAAGTGAGAGGAGTGCAATTAACTAACTTCCCCATGTCACAGCTTTTTTCCTGATTGTGCCAGTGTAAACTAGCAACAGCCTGCTTGATGTGTCTTACACCTCCTTTGACAAAAAAATTAGGACAAGAGAAACATTTGCAGGAACTATGGTGTGCAGATCTTCAGCTGACAGGCTACATGTGTTTCCATTTAGCTGCTAGTTAGCTCGTATTTGCTGCTGGTGCCAAGTTTGTGTGCATGTCAGAGACTGACAGCATTTCTGACAGTGTTTTTGTTTGAGCATGGTATATGAGACAAGTGAAAAACACAAAGATGCAACTTCAGATTCTGTCTGTGGGAGTTTTAAAAGGGAACTGTATTGACAAATGTCAACGCTGTGCCCCAATTTAACACATAGAGTGTGAGCACTCAGGTCATGTTTGACAATCAAAACATGCTGTGTGAGCACATTATCTATACAGTCAAAAAACATGTTTTTATTCTTCTTAACCTACACCCAGTAAACCATAAAGACAAACTGAAAACAGAACTGTAGAAATTTATTAGGAAAAATAGAAAAAATATATCAATATATATTGACATTTGTTTTTAGACCCTTTGCAAAAGCACTTCAAATTTAGTTAAGGTTTCTCCAATTTCTCTGGATCTTTGCTGAGATGTTTCGACACCTTGATTTGAGTCCACCTGTGGTAAATTACAATAATTGGACAAGATTTTTGAAGGCATGCAACTCTCTATAGAAGGCCTCACCGATGACAATGCATATCAGAACAAAAACCAAGCCATGAGGTCAAAGGAACTGCCTGCAGAGCTCAGAGACAGGATTGTTGCAAGGCACAGATCTGGGGAAGGCTACAAAAAAAATTGCTGCGCTGAACGTTCTCAAAAGCACAGCGGCCGCCATAATTCGCAAATGAAAGAAGTCTGGCACAAACAGGATTTTTCCAACAGTTGGTTGCCCGGCCAACCTGAGCAATCAGAGGAGAAGGGCCTCTGTAATAGGGGGTGACCAAGAACCTGATGGTCACTCTGACTGAGCTCCAGAGATCCTGTGTGGAGATGGGACAAAGTTCCAGAAGGAGAACCATCACCAAGGCCGCCCATATGTGGGGAAAAAGGGAAGACCCAGCCAAATGGGGGGCCCATGGAGACAGAGAAGATCACGGTCCATTATAAAGTTAATCTGTGGCAGTCACTATGTTTTTATTTTTAACCTGAATATTAAACCACTATTATTTCAGACATAAAAAATAAACATATTTTTATATGCTGTACTGAAACATAGCCTTTTTGAAAATGTAAACACCTTTTTTAAAACAGATGTACCTTTTTTTGGTAATGTTTACAACAGACATTACCATGTGAATGGACACATTGACTAAAGCATGCATAGATTAGCCATGAGGATGCCAGAGAATAATGAAGAAAGAACTGAAATAACTTTAAGGGGAGAATAAATAACTGAAAAAAAGTGGCAAAAAAGGGATAAATGGCCAAAAATGGAATAAAAGTAGCAAAGATTGGCAGAAAATGTGATTTAAAAAAGTGGTTATAGAGTGGCAAAATGGGTTCAAATATACAAAAATGAGATAACAGTGGCAAATTAATTAAAAGAGGCCAAAAGGGTCAAATATGTGCAAAAAGATAGCGAAGAGCTGTTAAAAAGAGGCAAAAATTGGTCAAAAGGTGTCAAAACAAGGAAAAGGTGGAAAAAATGTGTGAAAAGTGGCAACAATGGGTTACAGAGGCAAAATGTGCAAAAAGTGGCAAAACAGCGGGAAATATGTGAGCCTAAAGTTGTGAGAAGGGGTTAAAAAGTTGTGAAAATAGGTCAAAAGGTGCAAAAATATGCAAAGCTGAAAAAAATGTGGCAAAAATGGAGGACATGACGTTGAAAAGGGCTTATAGTGGTGCGGATTAGTAACCTGAACATCAGAACCACACAGCAGCGTGACACACTTTCAGCTCCAAAATGAGGTTACTGTTAGTCAGGACACTAGCACTCAATGATGTTTTTTACTGGTCCAACACACATACACTGATAATAAACCACAACCACGGAGGGTCCATTCACTGGGTTTTTAAAGGGCCCAGCCAGTTCTGCAGCAATCTGGGCTTTATGGCAGGGTGGCTAGACAGAAGCTTCTTCTCGGTGCAAAACACATGAAAACCCACTTGTAGTTTGAAAAAAAACTCCATGAGAAAGCCAAGCAGGCTTTCATGTGTTTTGCTCTGGACTCCTATATGGACTTCAATCAAAGTGTACAAACATCTCAGCAAAGATCAAGAGAAATGTGAGGAACCTGAGATTGGCATGCTGTCTTTGCCAGGTCTCCCTCAGAAAAAAAAGAGATCTTAAGGGACTACCTGGATAAATAAAGCTTAAATTAAAAAAAAACATACGGTATACACAGAGGGAATTAAAGAGAATAAAAAGAATATTTCCGACTGGAGCAACAAGCTGTAGCATAACAAAATTGACTACAGTATAGGGGTCTACTTTCTGAATGCTCTGTAAGTACAGATAAGGATGCAAATTCCTACTTAGCTCTTCAAACCCCACTTCAAATTTCAATGCATAGGGACAATTACAATGCCAACCTAACCAAATGAATCATTTGCTGCACTCTAAATACCACCGGATGTTGTAGCCCTCATATTCCAGCTTGTCTCTCCTTGGCTCTGGCTCATAGAGCCTCAGCAAATCTACAGTTAACATCCTCTGCCACACAAGTTCAGAGAATTTATGAATCTATATGCATTCCTTTAGGAAAAGCATTGAAGAATGCATTATCAAATGTTCATTAAGAGTTCTGTGAAACACCTCACTTAATCCTCTCAGAAATATGGCAACTTTAATTACTTTTAACATATGTTTACTACTTCTATCATTACAATCAGATCCTTGAACCAAGAGGTTAATTATCTTTTCAGAGACTGTTAATTACCCCTGAGCCCTTTTAAGTCTTATGAGTAGGAGGCACAAACTGTGACAATGACAGACAACAACCTCGTAAATCAATGTGAAATTGCAATAGATTTTCTCTGCATTTTCCTGGTTTTCTTTCAGATTGAAAAGCTTAATGAAACTGCAGCTGTAACAATCAGATAAATGCTAAGGAAAAATTTCTCAGCCTCTGAAACAGGACAGGAAAACTGAAAATCACACAGCTCACATGAAACACCTCACAAGCTGATTGCCCAAGCAGGCAAAATATCAGAAGTAAAAAATATTTTAGCAGGCTCAACAATATTGTTTACTAACACTTGTCTAAATTTTTTGAGAAGTGTGGGCAGCCTGACAACTTGTTTCGTGTATGACAAAATCCTCATGTGAGGACACAGCCTGAAGTGTCAAAACAGAGCCGCACTTTCCCACGCAAACTGAGTCACGCTAACAAGCCACTGAAGATATTCTCTATACGAACACTGTAAGCATTCACAACCCCTGAAAACATCTTTTCTCTTATCATTATTGGTGGCCAGTGTATCCACCTTAGGGTTAATAGGACCCAATGGTGTGTGTGTGTAAAATATTTCCACAAAGTAATGTCAAATAAGCAAAAATATGCAAGGTAAAATAACTGATTGCATAAATTTATACCTCCTTTAAAGTGACTGACCTTATTCAACAGAGGTCCAGCCAACTGTTGCCAGTAGTCTCACCATAAGTGAAATGGGGATCACCTGAGTGTGGTTAATATGTCCCAAGTGATTGTAGTATAAAGACACCTGTGACTTGAAGATCCTGTCACTGATTAATCAGTATTCCTGGCTACCATTACACCATGTAGGCAAAAGAACACTCCACGCAACTCAGAGCAAAGGTTAATGTAAAACATAAATCAAGGGATGATGATACAAAAAAATTCAAGGCACAGAACATCCCCACAGTTCAGTTAAATCCATCATCAAGAAAGGGTAGGAACCTGGCACATGTGTAAATCTGCCTTCACAAACAAAGCTCTTTGGTCTGATGAAACCAAAATGATGCTTTTTTGGTCATCAGACAAGACACTATGTTTGGCACACCACAAACACACCATCCCCACTGTGAAGCACAGTGGTGGCAGCATCATGCTGTGGGGATGCTTCTCAGCAGCCGGCTCTGGAAGGTTTGTAAAGGACAATCTAAGTCTGAAAGAGAACTACAGTGAGGGAGAAGATTTATTTCCCAGCAGGACAATCACCCAAAGGAGTCAAAGCCCGGACCTCAATGCAATAGAGAATTTGTGGCTGGATTTGAAAAGGGCTGTTCACACCCCCAGTTTTGCAGAGAAGAATGGGGTAAAATTGAAGTGTCCAGATGTGCAAACCTGACTGAGACCTATCCACACAGACGCAGTGCTGTGATTGCAGCCAAAGGTGCATCTGCGAAATACTGATTTGATTTTGAATTTGAATTCTTATGCAGTCACTTTTTTAACATTACATATTTTATTTATTTAACAATACTGTGTAGAAATCTGCTTTCACTTTGACATTAAAGAGTTTTTATTTATTTTTCTGCCAAAAAGTCTGATTATATTGACAATGATTGATTTATAAAATCAATAAAAGGTTAAAACATTTAAGGGGGTGAATACTTTTTATATGCACCGTATGTCCATTTCATCCATGTTATATTTGTATCCTGTGTATGTGAAAGTCACTATCAATCAAAGTAAAAGTTACTCAATGACGTGTGACCGGTCGATAAATAAATTTCAAATCTCCCTTTAGGGAGTAGTTAGAACTGAATCATTGAAGTTAAGAAGTTAAACAAACATATTGAACCTGTGAAAGACAAATGGATTGCTCCTTTAAATAGATTTCTAATAAAAGTACGCCAGCTGTAAAATCTGGACGTTTCCTTGTTGACCATCTGGCCTACACCTACGCAAAGAGAGAGAGAGAGAGCATGCTCATGTTAAGCTGTAAGTCGATGAGACTAGACGCAGTGCCATTAAGAGTAAGGGCGAAACTGGACAACAAGGTTTGTTGTGTTACTTTAAAAAGACATTCCAAAAATCCTGATGATGATGATGGCACTTAAAGACAAAAAGATTTAAGACCATGATTTGCTTGTGCATGTAATAGAGATGATCTGTTTTGATGCCACAGCAGCAGCAAAAATACAAGTCTAATAGACTTTTGCATGTTCTCAATGTCTGTGACACCCCAACCTGGACAGCTAAAGGGCATATTACTCACTGGACCAGTGCTAAATCAACAGTCATGTCCATGAAAGACCTACTGTAATCTGCTTAGTGTACATTGTACACAAGGATATCGTCTTATGATCAGTATTTTTATGGCGAGGTCCTATTTGTTTTGGTTATAAATATGAGTGAACATCTGAAGTATGGCACTTTTTGGATTATGGTGCTTTACAACATGATTTTAAAAGTATTGCTATGTCTGAAACTTCACACTCTCACAGGTCAAAGTCACTCTTATTCTTCGTTTTCTAAATTATTTTTATTTTTCCATTCTTTGAGGGTCTTGGGGAGCTGAACTGATAAAAATGGCATTGGTGACTGGCAGGGACAGATCGCCTGTCAGTCACAGGGGCTGACATGCAACAAAACCCAGGCTTAGTTGCTGGGAGGTGACAGTGCTATAACCATCTGATCATCATGCCTGATTGGGTTTTTTATTTCAGTAAATTACTTAAGCAGTTTTATGTCTTTTTCACACCTGACAGTCCAGGGGACTCTGTTTGATCCAGGAGCTGAAATTGCAATATTGTTGCACCCTCATGTGGTTTGATTCGCTTTCACATTGCACTTGGTCAAATGAACCAACTCATCCAGATAACGTCAAGCAGTTCTATAGTACTGCTATCAGCCCGACAAAGAAGTCATAGAAGAAGATGAAACTGGACATCCATCTCCTTCCGATGGAGTCTGTTTTACCACAAAAATAATAATAAAAAAAAAAAAAACAGCAAATGTATGCTGTCTTAGGCTTTCTGCTTTTGCTCTGGTGTTGTTGTAAGCAAGGCAGCAAGCTGTTCAGCATGTTCGTCTTCAGCACCGAAGAAGGCGAGCCAACATGAGACAATGACATGCTGCAACAGTTACACAGACGCCAAGCAAGGTACACACATTTATTTAAGACTGTTAAATTGCATACATATTTCACTGCCACTTCCTGCCTTTGGTCCAAAAGTTGCTGTGCCTTACTTTCACACCTCAAATAAACTGAACCAGGGTTTGTTTGGAAGCGAACCGATACCCCCGTTTTTATGCCGACCAGTCACGTCAATCCAAACAAACAAGACTATCCAGGGAAACGAACCAGAGTTCTTTTGAAGCAGACTAATCAGGTCTAGCGTGAGAGCAACCTTAATCATTAAGATTCAATATATGGCACAACACAATACGATAAGAGGCCAACAGCAACGCTATTAGGAAACAGCAGTTCCTTGGTATTTGAGATATTGTAAGACAATCATATAACGATGCACCACAGAATATCTAATTAACTAAAGAATATAAATACCCCTAAAGAGATTAAATAAATGCATGATGCAACTATTGATGGCAATTTGGTTCCACTTTCAGCTTCTTAATGCTTCTTCTATTGACTTCTTTTCACTGCTGTCTGAAATGAGCTCATTCTTCTGCCAATTTTCTTTGCTTTTTCCCAGTATCAACTTCTGCTTATGCCAGCAAAGTTTCATTCAGGCTTCCTTCATGCATTTCATAAGTTCCACCTTAACGAGTTATGAAGTGGTGGCATGATCCAAATTGGCAGGGAAACCTGTTAAGATTTCATTATGCTTCTAATTCAGTGGTCAGTATTGTCATTTAATGATTCTATTACATAAGTCCAGATACTTACATGTAGATGTACTGATACTTTTGTCCACTCATAATTAACTTTAGCATGATATGACTAATAGAAACTAGAAAAGAGCCACTAAAGCTACTTAATACTGAAATATTTTACTTCCATTTATTTATCTATTTATCCCTTTATTTATCATAGTGTGCATACTTAAGTGAACATTAATGAACATGGACGTGTAAATGTGCCCGATTGTAGCCACAGGCTAATTTCTATCTGTAATCCCCAGCAGGTTGACGGTATACATAAAAGTATTATCTTAAAATTTGGCATCAAGCATGTACATAACGAAAATAAGAAATACAGGTATAATCTGACAAACAACATAAACAATACATTAATATTGAAAGGCCAGCATAGAACAATACAGAAGGTGGAGATATGACAATGAAGACTGGCCAGGAATAAAGTGAACTTTGCAGTTAAAGTGAATAAGTTGTTAAAGTGCTAAAATGGTGAAGTGCTGAAGTATTGTGCATGATTATTAATGTGTTTGAGGATATTGCACATTTGCCCCTAGCCTTTTTATCTGCACATAGCTCTGCTGCAGAAGATTTGCATTTACAGACATGTTTGTGTGTGTATTATTGCACATGGATAACATACATAAGTGTATCTATGTATGTTACATTGCACTAACGATGCATACATAGTGGTATGTAAGTATGTATGCATAGGAATAATGACATGGTTAAACATGGTCACAAATCCAGTTTGTTCTGAGCCAATTCATTTATGTTTGTGTTCAAACTGAAAAAAATAGGCTAGGCCCCTGCTATCTGTCTTAGTAGCAGCTTCATTTTAATGTACAGACTAAAGAGTGGAACAATGTTTTTACCCAAAATGCCCCAAATTCTCTCCAAGACAGCCGAGAGTGACAAAAGCATTCTGGAGGTTTTTTTTGCCACTTTCTATTTCCATTTGTTTAAAACTTGCAATTTAAACTGATTTGCTTAAAAACATTCAAATTCATTTCTAGTTCCTCTGGATAGAAGTGATGCATTAGTTTTATTTACCGCAGCATCGTTAGCTCACAGTGGTAATGGGTTGGTCTTGCTGATATGTTTTAAATTTGTGTCATTTTAACTGAACTGTGAGAAAATTAATGCAATTTTGGAAGCTTGTGTGTCAGACAAATTTCCATTTTCATTTATTAAGCTGAAAAGCTGCCCCAGTCCCATGCACTTCATAATCTATATGCTGGCCAGAGATAATGTCTTAATTATGTCAATTTCCATAGTCATTATGCTGATGACACACAATTATACGTATCTGTATAATGAACCCAAATGTGTTAAACTGCCTCACAGCCTGTGTGTGCTTCACCTAAAAGAGGGATAACTTTGTGAAACTCAATGAAAGGCAAATAAGGAATAAATACTTTTACTTAGCCCGAGGCCAAAAGAGATGTGCTATCCAAGGAACCTCGGATCTCTGGTTCTCCAGATCAAGCCTCGACCCTGTGTCATAATGTGATCCTACTAATAAATCTGGCATCCAAATCAGCAGTCTCTCATCTCAGCAATATGGCCAGAGTGAGTTTATATTCACCGAGATGTTAAAAAATTGAATTCATGCTTAAATTCTTAGCAAGCTAGACATTTCCCCGTTCTTACTGAAAAGTCTATTTAAGGGCTAGAAATTATTCAGATTCCGCTGCTTGACTCGTGATCAAAACACGAAAGAGACAGCATACCAGTGTGGTTTTAGATGAACTCCACAGGGCTCGGCTCATCTTTAAGAGCCTATTTCAAAGTCCTCCTGCTTGTACAAATGTAAGTGGCTTTGACCCGCTTACATTGCAGACCCCCTGTTGTTTCTGGAGCTTTCCCATTCACTCACATCCCCAGCTGCTGGTGGCTGGATGTTCCAAACCGCAGGAATAAAAGAAGTGGATGTTCCCAAACTGGTGAATGCCAGTTCCCTTGATATTAGGAAAGCAACCTCGATGAGCACAGGGTTAAAACACATTTGTGGTTGCTTTGAAAGTTGGACTGTTTATCTCTATTAATAAATTCATGCCATTACTATTAGGCTATTTTCTGCTCCATTTTGCTCTTCTTTAGGCTATTTACTCTTTCTACAAGTCACATTTTTAAAATAACATGCAGATTCAATTAAACTATTGCTAATAAGATTTCTAAATCAGAATTTTCTGCATTGTTACTCTTGATTTTACCCTCTTAGACACAGATAAACATGTTTACTTTAACACTGAGATGTATGTTTAACCTTTGGTTTAGCCGCAACCATCTCTCTATTTATGAGCAGGGTGGATGAGGCTCCAGCAAGAAGATAAGGTGCATGAAAAGGTTCATTGATCACATTTATGGATGAAATATGAGCCTGTAGCCGACTGCCAAAATAAGTGATTTCAACCCTAAAAAAATGAAAAATGAAATTAAAAAACAGCCCAATTTACCTTAAAGTGAGAGGATGTATGTGAAAGTGAGGGCAATCATTTATTTCAAATTCAACCAGAGCATTAAACTTGTGTTAAAATTTGTTTTCTTTCAAGTCAATTAATCAGTGTCTAATAGTAGTAGGTGTCTGTGCGTTTCTAATAAGAGTGAGTCAGAGGAAAAGGTATAGAGAGAGGAAGAGAGAGAGAGAGAGAAGGGGGCAAGGCAGGACTGATTCCCTAAAACTCCGCAACCTCTCAGCAGTCTCACATTAATCTCTGCCTCGCCTCATTTACTCCATCATTCCCAGTCATAACATGTTTTAAACGGCTGAGTTGACACAGTGGAGGCCAATTGTAAGCACTGACCACGCTGCGTCAAAACAGGCGGAATCAGGTCCGTGCGTAAATCTGCTGCACATGAACTACTTACACTGCTGTTCTGTCCGGACCAGTGCACCATGGCCTGGTTATGCGCCGTGTCCCCAGTCAGTGCGAATGTAGAACTTGTGAGCTGAACCTCCTCCTGGTCCGCAAACGAAGCATCCTCCCCGCCCTCCTCGGGTCTGAATCCGGACCATGCCTCTGCGCTCCTCGCGCCGCGTGTTCGTCTCCAACTGGGCACGTCTGCATCCTCTTCCCCCGTTAAATCAACCTGCTGCGCCCCATTTTCAGCGATAAAGCTGTTATTCTCTGATTTTTGGGCGTCAGTGGGTGATGGGACAGCCACACTTAGAGATTTAACTTCCTGCTGGGAAAGTTTTTGCTGACCGTTCAAGGCGTCCTTCGTATTATTTCCCCCCAGCCGTCGCTGCACTTTAGACGAACTTTCTTCCCTCGCGGTAAATTCCTCAACGTTGCGCTTTTTTTCGCCTCCTTCAAATGTGGATTTGGCTTCCGGTGACCCCTCGATAAATCCAACTAACTCCTCAACTGGTGTCTCGTCAAAATCAGCCAAATCCAGCGCTGAGAGTTCCCGGGGAAACGCGTTGATAAGCGGCAGCTGGCACGAGGGAATGCACCTCACCTCCGCTTTCGTTCCGCCCTGGATGGAAGTTAGGGTGAAGAGCCAAATCCACTCCGAGAAAACGGCCAAAAGGAAGTGACCGAGGCGCGTCTCCATTCTCCGTTAATTCCTCACCTCAGGCGTGTTAAAAACATATCATTTTTATTTACTCTTCAGCGCGTGTCTGCCGTCACCTGGCAAAGTGGAGTCCGTGAATGCACTGTAGGGAGGTGCAGCAGCAGCGCGCGGACAAGTGTTCCCAAGTACTGATGCAAACGATGCATCAGAGGAGGAGCTGGAGGCTGAATCCTGGACGAGTTGGGGAGAGGGGGCTCGTACCCCGCATACCCATCAGCCTGGATGAAAAAAAAAACAGGGCGTACTCTTAATGAAGTAATATTACTGGAGAGGCTCGTGGTCCCTTTGTGGTTTTTGATCACCACTGTGCCTTATTCTTGCAAGGACCATCATCTTGTAGGTAATTATGCCTCGGATTAAATCAGCTTGAGGGATCCTCAGGTGTTGGAGCACCCTGGGGAGAAGTGCAGAAACATTATTAGGTGTGCCCCTGCTCCTTTTTGTGTGTTAATGCTCCAGACATGAGCTTTATGGAAGATACAATGAGCCTTTGCATTTTCCATTAACAGGAGGCTAGGTAATCAATTAAAAGGATAGCCTGTGTTCACTGTCAATTATGCCCCTGCAGGTAATGACTCTGTTGTGTCCTGCCTGCAAAGTGGCATGGAAATTGTTTGCAGCTCTCCTGTTATCCATTCAACACAGCTGAATGCATATTCCCCGACATTTTCTGTTTTCTGCACCCTTTTTACAGGTTAATGGACAGTTGTTAGACAGAGAATAATGCCAAAGATTCAAACCAAACACACTCTCTTCATCACTGGACTCTGCTGTTTAATATAAGCACAGATGCAGGTGCCATAGCAATAATTGTGAACCCATTATTGTCATGCAATGCAGCCCCCTTGGGATATATATTGTTATATTTCTCTATACTTTGGGCTTTGTTCCAGTCAGCTAATGGTAAACCATTAGGAGAACTAGGGGCCCGTCCAAACCCCGTGATTAGATTCTATTTCTGGGCAACGTTTCGTCAATAGGATGAGGATGCTGTTGACTGGTGACTGATGCCGAAGAGACTCCTTATATTGAGCTGTGTTCTCCCCATCGCTCTGAGCTGCGACGTGATCCTGTTCCACACACGGGTCAACTGCACAGAGATGTCTTTCATTGGCAGCCATTAGTGATGCAGTGAGCAAGAGCTGTCTCAATCTGTTTCAGTTAGCCCCCACCAGACAAGGGGAAACCAGTCTATAATGCAGATTGATGGCTGACTGAGAATTTCAATCATGGAGAACATTGGCTGAAAAGCTCAAGTCTTGACTGTAATGCAAAGCTAAAGCTCAGTCCATCTATTACAGTGCAGAGGACTTCTTTAAAGGCACTAATGCTTGTGTCAGTGGCACCTGTACAGCTCTCTGCATGTATTTTTTACCAGCTCTGACTTAGTCTGGGTTACATCTCCAATGACATTGTGAAGCCATTATAATGGATTTTTGCCTGACCCGTCTGCTTGGTTTAGACATGGATGGTTGTGCACAGGATGCATGGCTTTGAGTATATGAGGTCCGTTTTCTTAGAACATTGTCATGTGTCTCTTGGAGAATTTCTGTGCTTGATATAATTAAGCATCAAAAGATGGATGCAACTGAGGTGTTGTTGCATATAACTGAGTAATCTGATTTTTCTTTGATGATTATACAAATGTCAAAAATTATCAAAAAAGCATCGCAGAATTACACTGCAACTAAGGCGACATTTAAGAACGACTTCCTTTATCTGAAAAACTGTCAAAATCTCAAAGGTATTCCGTTTACAATGTTCAAAATTAGCTAACAGGAGAGAAATATCAAATTCAAGAGCCTGGAATCAAAGATTGTGTGGTATTTCTCATCCAAAAAATGACATGAATAATTAAACAACCATTCAAATAGCTCCACATCATGGTGCTTATCCTGTATTTAAAGCTCATGTGAGGAATTTCATTGATTTCTGTGACCCATGTGGACAAAACCAGATGGTTTGTTTATTGCTAAGTATGATCTTTGCAAACTGTATGTAAGAGCAGATTCGCACTTGCCAAACTGAACCATGCCCAAGCCTGCTAGACCCCAAAGTTTCAGTTTGTTTGACTAGTGTGAGTGCTCTGTACTGCACTCAAGCACAGCGTTCTTCCTTAGCCTTGGCACTGATGGAAGATGTGTGCTTCAGCATGGTTGCTCACAGGAATGCACAGGTGCACAACGGGGACATGATGTATAATCAATGTATGTATTCCTCTTGATAATCAGTTGAAACATGACCCTCAAATTCCACATACTCCACTTGCACAGTAATCTGCACACTCGAGAGCAAATCCCTCCCTCGCTAAACAATCTCTGGTGCTCTGGTCTAACTCTGAAGAGCAACAACATGAGATACATGCTAGGTCTGTTTTCATTGGAGGCCACTGCTGAAACACGTCAATCCCCAAAGAGAAGATCCAAACGGGAACGACAGCGTTCAAAGCATCCAGTCAATTTCAAAATTCAACACAGTTCACACACTCCTGACTGTAAATCTCATCACTATATCAACATTACATCTTATCCTGATGCGCAAGCCACAGGTCAACAGTGGGTCGGAGGGTCACAGGGGTCACATGACTCCATGGACAAGGAAAAGATTGTTTTTGAGGTGGAAAACTTAAGAATTTTGTACGAAACCACACATTCTGTCTAGAAAATAAAAGGCTTTAAACGTCCTAATTTGTTCATCAATGGCAAAAGCAAAAAATCATGGACAACAACATTGAAGTCAAGGAAAAGTGAACTGTTGTTTACATACTAGTCCTGCATGAACTCGTCCTCCCATGATCTTGTGATCTCTAGTCACAGGCTCAGGGCCGCTCCCATGGCTGTGCTCCATGTCAAGAACATGGCACAGGTGGATGTGCTAGTTAGAGGGCCATATCTATATCTAACTATGTGATAAGTTAATTTACCAGGGCAGTCTGGCTGCAGACCGCACATCTCTGATGGCCCCTCTCAAAAACTCTTCATGTGAACAGCAGTGCCTTAACTTGCCAGTACAACATATTTCCAGTTTCAGATAAAAAAAAAAAAAGAAACAACTTTATTCATAAACAAAGACTGGAAGTTACATTCATGAGATAACCACATTGCAAACTAGGGATGAACTATTTGGGAAGATAATAAATAGCATTTTTTCCCCTAATATTGCAATTGTGAATTGTCATGCGATTATGTCTTAAGTGCCTCATGTTATGTATTTTCCAACAAACACAAGTCATCAATCATTCTATACTACAACAACACAATATTACATTAAACAAGGGCTGAGCCATAAAAAAAATCTAATTGTGATAATTTTGACTCGTATTGCGAATTTGACATGAACTGCTGCATATTTAATAAGAAAAAAAGTACAAAAATGAAGAAAGTAGGATTTTTTTTAGACTTCTCAAAAAAGGCTCTTGAATGATTGTAGGATACTGTATGCCATGGCTAGATGTCTTTTATACATTGCATCAGTTGCACTGTAATTAAATGCAGCAATGCTTATGTATTGTCTCTGACAAATAAACGGATAAATAAATGATTAAATATGTAATGCATAAAATATCTGTTGCATAAACAAGTTTTAAACTGGTATTTTGACACAAATTTCAGGTTAAAGTACTCTTGCACCTTCTGTAATTTGAAAATTGCATCAGGCCATATTGTGATTTGATCTAATTTTCATTTAATTTCCCTGCCCTATTGCAAACATTATAGACTAAGCAACATTTCATGGATAAAACAGAGAAAAAGGACAGAGGTCTAATCTGGAATCAAATTATTTAGAGATCCGTTTTAGAAGCAGATACACAAACACTGGCTCACTTTAGCCAAAGCTAAAGCTAACATAGATAAGCTAGGTATGGAATAAACGTTACTTCATAAGTTAATGTAGCTAAGTTAGCTTTAGCAACGTGAACTTTTGCAAACATAGCTAAAGCTAACATAGCTACAAAGCTGCTTTGTGAGCTTAGCTTTAGCTACATTATCTACATAGTTTTCACAGCTAATGGAACTACATGAGATACATTTGCTGCACATAGAGTGTTTTCATGGAGGACAAGTTTGTTACTTGTTAGCAGACTTTTTTTCTTGGCTTCATGTAACATGTTCTAGTCAAGTTTTGCAGGTCAGGTTTTCAACTTTTGACTAGTAGTAAACTCGAGATTAATCGCAAATTAATCACACTTTTTTGTCTGTTCTAAATGTACCTTACAGGACTGTTTCTCAAGATTTAAATACCCTTATCAACACAAGTGGACAAAAATGCTTTCTTTATGCAAATGTTGGTTCATTTTAACAACCCCAAACAAAACAGATAATGTCCAGAAAATTCTCTACACTAAGCTCAAAGATACTGAACACTCGAAAAATCTGCTGAGAGCATAACATGGTAAACTCAAGCCCAACAAGCCACAACAGATTGAGATACTGACTTTAATGTAACATTACTGAATTATACCACAATGTAGAGTCTAACTTTAGACTTTACACCAGGAGGACTCACAACAGGATGTTACAAAAAAAGAGACTAAATACAGTTAGAGAATTACACTACAGATCACTGGGAGAAGTCAAGTCTCCACTGAGAGCTCAGCAGTAAGACACAGACACATCTAATGGTGTTTCACTGTCCTGATGTGGTCAGAGGTGAGTAAGGTGGACACACCTGCCCTACTCACGAGAACAAGCAAGTAATTACTGAAAAAAGTCTGCTATTATTTATCATCTTTTTATTTTCAAACTAAAAAATGTCCAAATGTAAAATAAATGCTGACAGTAAGAAATTACTGTCATCAGTCCAGTAGATTTACTAGAATTATGTCAATAAACACACATTTGAAGCAGCTTTTCAAAACTCATCAACACACAAAGTAAAAGAAGTCTCAGTGGAGAACTTTTAAGGTGTACTGAGAGGACTCAACCATCTTTTCATTCTTCAGATCACAGAAGAGCTACAGATTTATTCTCAAACATTTTTCTCTTCATAAATAAAGGGGACCCACAGTCTAATAATGCTTTTTAGCTTATGATACTCTACAGAGCTTCTTCACTCTCAGGCTCACCTGTCTGCACCTCTGCTCCCCTGTCACCAGAGGTGGGTATATTAACGCGTTACATTTACTCCATTACATGTATGCTACTCGAGTAGGTTTTTTAAAAAAAATCCTATTTCTGAGAGTAGTTATTGAGCAGAGTACTTTTTACTTCTACTGCATTACATTGGGCATGCACTGGTCACTACTTTTACTTGTCTATAATTTAGTTTCATTAAGTATTTTTTTTACACTCAGCTGAGTTCTCACAGCAGCGTGAGGTAAAATCCTCAGCACCACAGAGTAAACGGAGGAGTGACCCCTGAATAATATGTTGTAATGCAATACGTTTTAATAAAGGTAAAAGATTTTTGTATCTCAATGGGAATAAATCCTGGTTAAATAAAGGTTAAATAAAAATAAATAAATAAAAATAAATTGCACAAAATAAAATTACTCATGAAGTTATTCACTACCTGAGTAGTTTTTTTAATAAGGTACTTATTTACTCTTACTCAAGTACTTATTTTTATGAGTACTTTTACTTCTACTTGAGTAATTATTGTTGCTAAGTAACAGCACTTTTACTTGACTACTGTAACTGTGTACTCTACCCCCCACTACCACTGTCACACACCAGCCTCTGCTGCTCTGTCTCCTCCTCCTCCTCCTCATGATGTAGCTGTGCACCATGCATCAGACCATCTCTTATAGGAACAGCAGAGTCTTTGACACTTTTGCGGCATCTTGATTGACCGTTTTTTTTTTTTGTTTTGTTTTGTTTTGTTTTTTAATTTAGGGTTTATTTACAGTTCCAATCAATCATTTTAGTAAGTTTCATTTTCTTCGAATACTTTCACTTTCAAGCAGGAGCTGAGTGAGGATGGGGGAGGGGGTAAACAGGCCTTTAGGAGATGTGATCAGACCAGTTAACAGTCAACAGTCAATATAAAGGGTCAGCGCAGCTGTAGTGCCGGTTCATAGCAGGTATAAATAAATGAATAAATCACGCTGGCCTAAAAGTGAGTCAGCTCACTGGGAAATGCCCGGTGTGCCAGATAGCGAGTCCATCCCTGCTTGCAGTGTTGTCTGAGCATCTCCATTGTAAACAATCCAGTATGACTAAGGGGCGGCTCTCTGCATTAGCGGTGTGCTTGGCCAGCGAGTGGTACAGGCTATTTAAGACTCTACGAACTCCTAGTAACTCAGTTCATGCTGACAGTAAGAGAAATAACTTCAGTCTTATCTGGCATGAC
The DNA here is from genome assembly GCF_018320785.1 of Cheilinus undulatus. Lineage (NCBI taxonomy): Eukaryota > Metazoa > Chordata > Actinopteri > Labriformes > Labridae > Cheilinus > Cheilinus undulatus. Next base: position 33,284,801 of record NC_054870.1, on the reverse strand, counting down.
CTCAAAGCTCAACCTGCTATTCAAAAGTCTCTGTCCTTCTATCCATTTCTGCTGGCTTGCACTGCATTATGGCGGTGCCACTTCCTGATCTGGCACACTACAGGATGGGTCAAGGGTCACACAGAACGCACATGGGTTAATCATGCAACAAAAAAGTTAGTGGTGTTAAAAGTAATCTGAGTTAACGTGATATTGACGTTTTAACTTTGACAGCCCTAATATCAATACATCGATTGGTTTATTAATTATCCAATCCTATCGATAGAAAGTCAAAACATCAATCTATATCCTCACCTTAAAGCTACACTTTTAATTTAAAAATCCCCTGCATGCCTGTTAACAGTTTCTACCCAGCAGCAGCATCTTCAACATGCTAGCTGTAACAGCAGTTGCTTAAAGTTTGGGCTGAGATAAAGAGAATATCCTCTCCGCTCTCAGCTGTGTGGACAGATTTCAGACAGAGACTACACCAGGGCAGGTGTCTCACCTTAATTTATCGAATACATCTGTCCAGTGTTTTCATCCATATACAACTATCTTTTGAGATCATTTACAGATAAAAACCACTCTCCTCGTGTTATGGGTGAAGTAGTGTGAGAGTCTTCTTACAAACTCCATGGATTAAGGGAGAGGGAAAAATCTGCTGCTGCACGCCCCCTTTGATACACTGATTGAGGCCTGGTGTCTCGCATTAGATTTATAATGAAAATATAAGATGTCAGAACTCCACACGGTTCAAGAAGGACAGCTGATCTCTTTAACCCCCCACTCTTGTTTTGAGGCTGAAATAAAACTTTGCTTTAACTCCTCCATTTATCAAAATCATGATTGCAACAGATCAAAACTAATGTTAATTCATCCCTGTAACACCACATGCCACATATTTAAATTTGTTACGATCTCATAATATACAACAAAACAACAAATTAACTATCTGCCATGTTATCAGCCCCTTATGTTTTGTATGAAGTTCTGATACAGACTAGAAATATCTTTTCAAGTTCACGTCTAAATAAGCTCAAGAAAAAATATTACAGTTCTAAATTATTTCTTAAGTTTTAGCTTGTATTTCTGTTCTGACAGAGATGCTGTCTCACATAAATAGTCTGCGAGAAGGGTGGTCATGTACGGTCCGCAGTCAGACCCCTCTTAAATTCACATTATTGTTATCCATCACTATCGTTCCATGTTCGTGGAACTGCACTGATTCCCCATGATTCGTCGGCGGATGGCGGCGAAGTCGCTGTATATGTGGAAATTGGAGGTAAGAGTTCCAGCCTGTCACTTTAGAAGCTCCGTAAAGATATATGCATGTTCTTCATCAGTTGCCTTGCTGTGAGGTTGACTCCCTTGTAAGGGTTGCTGCAGCTTTGTCATATTGGGAAATATTTAACACTTTCAAAAGTGTAGTTTAACTATTATAGACAATTTGAAAGTGTTAAATCCAACTCTATGTGAATTAACACTGTCTATTTTGCGGTGTGTTTTACTTTATTATACATGTGTGACTTTATCTGAACAGCCTGGTTGGAGATTTAATCGCTTGCTGTTTTGGCCAATAAGGAAAGATGATATAATGTGCAACTCCTCAGTAGCTACTTAGTACAAACAAAGTAAACTTCGCCTGAAATACTTTTACTTTTACTTGAGTAAATTTTAACTTGAGTAACTGTACTTTACTTGAGTACAACAGTCGTGTACTTTTTCCACCTCTGCTGATTCCAAGACCAAAGCCTTGCATGAGTCTTTATGACGGGGGGAGGTTTTTAGAAGAGGTAACTGTGCTCAGGTCCAGTTGGGGCTGAAGTAATGTGAGTGTGGGCCAGTGGGGCACTGGGAAGGGGGATCAATCTGTGAGTGTGTACATTATAATAAATCTCTGGCAGGAAGAATGAACAAAAGCCTGTTTCAGCCGCATGGTGTTTATCCCTGAGTCTTCTTTGGCTGCAGTTCCAGGCAATAATAGTAAAAAAAACAATATAAAAATGGCCATTCTTGTTGCTGATGGTCTTGAGTGTATTTCAAGGGCATATATAGGAATCAAAATTCATTTAAGCCTGTTTCATTACCCATAAAAAGTCTTCCCAGGAGCAAATAGATTATTCTTTGACGCCACAGTGAGAGGATGAAGTTCTGTGAATGTAAAATCAATAAATGATTTTCAGAAATGAGCTGAGGAATCATATGTCAAAATAAAACCTTTGTAGACAGAGGAAAGTACCAGAACATTCTAGGAGTCATAAAGGATGCTTTAAAAATCAAATATCCTTGACAGATCTCTTTGACTCCCTCACAGACTTAAAGTTTCTCAGCAGGATGACAGATTTCAGAACTGATGTCGTAGAGCACATTATTGTGCAAAACATGGCAGCTGAGTGGAATCATTGTCTTCTGGCAGACAAGATTGCTGCTTTGCCGGCTGTCACACAGGCTGAATACAAACTGCGTTCTGCTCCCCGAGCTCATACTTCTCAGATGGAGACTTGTGAGCAGGGAGTGAAAAGCACACAAAAGAACAAGACGACAGCGATTCATGTTGGTGGATTATTCTGTGTTTTTAATTTAATTGAATTCGGCGGGAAAAGAAAAGAGCAGTGTATAGTGCGCCCCTGAAACTGGACCTTTTCCACACTGATGTCTGGTTCACTTTCACAACCGTCCTAATTACCCGGGTGATCATAAGAGTGGAAAAAACGGAGCAAAGACGCTAAGGACATTAGTTATGCACAGTACATTGTGTCGCCCTTCTGCTCCGACTAAAAAGCTAACATCTGCCTTCACTGCTGCTGTGCTCTGAGCAGAAACAGCAGTGTGTGTCCATGACAAATAACACACACACATTTGGAAGAGAAAAATAATCTTATCTTTTCACACTTCAATAATTGCGTACACCTTATCCTTGTCTATGAAAAGGGAGGGAAAAAGTGTGGAACTTCTATGGCAGGTTTTGTGATTCGGCTTCACACTGATGTGTTATGAAGCACACTTGCTGTGTTAGGAGGTGTTGGAGGCAGCAATACACACCTGAGACATCCACTTCAATTAGTGCTGAACACACCTCTGGGAGAGCAGGGGAGAAAATCGCCCTTTTCAAATAATGATTTCAATTACGTTATTGAGAGATATAGTGAAATGCAATACAGACAGCGGGTTAAGTGCTCTGACCTCTGTGAAAGGCTGAGGGGTGTATCCTTTTCATATCACATATCCTAGTTACTTTGCCACATATAAAATACAATATCTGAGGAAAGTGAAGAAGATACGCCTCCACCTCCAGAAAAATATACAATGTCACAAGAGCATGTGAAAAGACTCATGCCATTTAGCAGAAATACACTTCTCTCTGCTGTTTTTATTACGGATCGTCTTCTACTTATTTTAATGTGCAGTTGAAACAGCTTTAATTCTTGAACCTTCAGGTCTTGCATATAAAAAAACTCATTTAAAACCATAATTTATTTAGCAAACATTCAGTAATGAGGTAAGGTAGTCACAATTTTTCATTGTTTGGTTAACCTTCAGCTTTCTGAATTTGCCTTAGTGCAGCTTAAAACAAACAGCAGCTTTGTGTTATCACAGAATTCACATTAGAGAAAACTAACTGTTAGGGAGGTTTTGGGAGAAGTTCATGTTCTCTTAGCTACAGTGCTTGATTTTTTTATCCCCTACAGTGCCAAGAAACCAAGACGTACTGTTGTTGTACAGTCTTGGCTAAGTTGCCAATGAGAGTGGTAAGTGGGAGCCAAGCAGCAACCTCTACGGTTCAAAAAGTAAACCGATGTTGAAGCGCTATCAACTGCAGTTCCTCGAGTGTCCACTTGAGGCTGGCCACAAAAGACCTGTGAGTCACATACACACCCATTCAAAAAAAAACAAAAACAAAAAACAAAAAATAAACTTTACAGCCATAAATGTTTAATTTGTTTTTAAATTAATGATTAGAAACATTATATATGATGGCTTATAAGGGCCAATGTAAAATATAATAAAAAGAAAAATCTGTTAATTTTTCAGCTGAAAAAAGGGGGGGGGGGGGGTGATCCCAGTTTTGGGGATTATAACGTCAGTTTTTTACAAGAATTTCAGAGTTTAAAAAGTCAGACATTTATGAACGGGACATGGAGGTATACCAGAGATTATCAGTGAACTGCGAACATGTGCGCGCACCTGAAGGGAGCCTTGAATTCGATAAAAACATTCACTCTACAAACGCGAGAGCATGGAAACATTAGCGCTAAGGGCCTCGCATCACCAGTTTTTTCTCTGGGAAGGAAGGGGAATACTGCTACCTGATTGGTTTGTGAGGTGTACAAGCAGTTCGCTTGTGCAGACCAAAGCATTCGGAAGCTGAAAAGAAGACGCCGCGCCGATTTGGAAAGTGGAATATAGCTAACGATAGTTGCCTGACTGAATTTGGTGAGTGATGGTTTCAATAATTTCAATATTTTCTGGTATATCTAACTTACCCAGGAACTCTGTTGAAATAGGCTTAATGTTAGCTACAGGTAATATATCACTGGAAGAATTAAAGCTTGCTGAAGGAGGCATCGTGTCATTGATGCATAACGTAAGCTAACACAGCAGGAGAGATAACGCTATCTAAGGGCTTGCTTTTTTCATTCTGCGGCACATTGTGCAGTGAGCTGTGCATGGATAGGCTTGGCTGGTTAGAATATACGGCCTGTCATACATAAGTGTGGTCTGAGGTTTGTCGTTGTCAGGGTCTGTACTTAATGATAATACTGATAGGCCATTTGCACATCTGAGCGACTACATTAAAGTTGTGTAGTTGCGCATTTCATGAGAGAAGTTGTCAGTCTCATTTCTTATAAAGCATAATGTGACCATGCATAGATAGATACTCCATTATACATTCATACTGTCTTGTAATTCTGCTTGATTTTTCTCTCAAAATTCATCCGTTTGATGCTTTTAAATATGAAATATTCAAACTTTTCTTACAGGGGAGCATGCCCCCGGACCCCCCTAGAGGGGTCGTATCCTCCTCACCTTTTTCACCCCTGACCCGTTTTCATGCCTGAATATAGCAAAAGCCAGGGCCCCCAAGACCCACACAAATTAAAAAGTATTGACTGATGTCAAAAATCAACATCAATTTTAATTGTTTCATAAACAAAACCCAAATAAAATAGGTTTACATGTGTTTATTACACCAAAAGACATTTGTATAAACTAATGAAGTAAAGTTTTGCCATGATCCTGGTTAATATATGCCAATCTAATCTTGACAACCTCTTGATGATTAAATACAGCAAACTATGAATTTTGAAGCTGACATTTTAATGAAATGATTTTAAAAAGTGATGAAAAGTCTTTTATAAACTGCCATAATAAACTGACTTCTCACAATCAGAAGCAGTTACAAGAAAAATACACTTCCTCCAAAAAGTCATGAGTTGAAGGATACTGAAAATAGAGAAACTGAAGTTTCAGAAATGGCCTTCAACTTGTACTTTATCCTACAAACAAGTTAAAAAGTTATCTTTTTACTGCATGAACTTTCCCCAGCCTGCAGGGACTTTTGGAAATACTCAGCGTGGTTCAACAGCAGACACCAGGGATTGAAACAAAGTCATACAGACTTCTTTTTTTACCCCTTTACAGGCACAGAACTTTTAAAAGTACAAGGAGTCTTAAGGGTCGGCTCCACAGATTTTTGTATTTCCAGCATTCACAGCATTCAGAGGTAGGCACAGCAGCAAGTGGTTTGACCGTCTGGATGGGTTGCCAGACCATGCTTAAATATTTACAACTCAGTGAGAAAGTAGTGACTGTCAAGTTGACTATTATGCACCAGTAAGCGAAGAATTTCAAATTAGGGGAAAGGGCATGCAGTGCAATAAGAAACTGTTTTTATGATGTGTTAATAAGTAAAAAGGACAGAATTATGCAGCTGTGACAAATACTTATTGACTGAAAATGATTTTAAAAAAATGGTATGCAAGCCCTGTAAACCTGGAGTGTCTCTTCACTCATCAGACTACCCTGACTATCTTATGACCTTGATGAAAACAATCATTTGATGCCTCATCTGCTGGCGCTCACATATTGCCAAGTGAAGGTTGGATAGTTATGCTCCCTCATCTGCAGTGTAACACACAGAGGTGTAATGGAAGGGTGAAGTCATGTCGCCCCTGATCTGCCATCAGAGGTAGTACAGAGGTGGGGAGATGGCAGAGTGTACTGTGGTGCTGGGAGGGTGTCACAGCACTGTTTGTGCACTTTAAACTCAATGTAATGTGATTATGTCATCTCAACTAATGGAAATATTTTGACACTTGAAAAATTATTCAACTGGAATTAAGATGAGAGTGGAAAGGATTCACCTAATAACGAAGCTGACCCAAATATAAACATATTATTAAGGTTAATAATAAGTTAAACTAATGTTAATATTTGGTTAAAGTCCTTGTAAAGTAAAATCCAAACTTTATGTCTGAACACACCACATATGTTCGAATAAGCGTACTTTAAACATGTGAAAACACTGAGATATACGTGTGACTGTAAGTTGTTCATGTCTTTCCTGGCTTGGTTTTTTCTGAGAAGAGCAAATATCTGAGTCCACAACATCACCAGCTTTCATTGAAAGTTAACAGACGGCTACATGCTGTGCCTTTGATTTTTGCGCTATAAATTTTTCCAATCTATCAGTGACTGTGGCTGATAGATTTGAGATTTGTGCCAGAAAACAGTAAATTTAATCCCCAACTTCTGTCTCTCTGCTCTGACAGCTGGGCTCTGACCAGAAGCTTTTCTTTTATTTGAGTGGATCATATTTCTTGTGAGTGGGCGTGGCTTCAGCTCATTCAACTGACCCATCCACACCATCCTAGAGCAAAATTTACTGCCTCATTTTCATGATTTTGAAGCTTAACTTTATATACTAAGAGATGTTTTTCATGACTGAAATTTGGCCTAGTGGTTCATAACAAAGTGGCCTGTCATACAACAAACCTAAAATAAATATTTTTTTTATCACTTTAGAGGGACCTTAAGGTCCATGTAATGGATAAAAGACACTGTATAGACTATAAATGAATTTTAAATACAAATTTATTGCACTAAAAGATAAGTTGCAAGTATTACTGACCAAGAACATTTGTTTAAATTAACACATTTTTTCAGCTTATCATTTCAAATTTATTTTAAAATTTAAGCACAGCCTAGACACTAACTTTAACAGGTTTCAGGGGTCATAAATTAAAATTTGACAAGGTCCGAGAGAGAGAATCTCCTCAGGCAAAGGTCCTGAATATCATATCATCTAACTTGTGACAGGATTCAGCCCCGTTCATGATAAACATTTTCAGCATTTATTGTGAAGAAGAGGATACTCTCAGAATTAAATGATAAAAGTTCTGTAAGCTGAAGAAGTCTTGTATTTCAAAACAAATGCATACAGAAAGCTCTAGAAAAGGGCCTCATTTAACATTTTAAAGGGTTAATTAAAGAAAAATTAAATAAAATTAAAGCATGACTTTCACTTTTTTTGTTTTTAAAGATACTGATTTTCAAAACCAAATTTTTAAAACAATCTCAGCTCATTAAAAACGGAACCGCTCTAACGCCGACTCTTCTCTCTTTCCCTCTTCCCACTCACATTTTTTCTTTAGTGAGAGAAATGATCTTTGACTCTTGTTGTTGGTATTGTAAATCTGTGCTGAAATTGTATCAGACAGTGTCAGTGTCAGTGAAGGGATTTATATGTCGACTAAAAACAAAAACTTTCAGGAGATACTGTTGGTTAGAAAACGATCAATCATAGAGGGCTCTTAGCTCACCCGACTTAGTTTCTCCCCTGGATTTCTGAGACTTTCCTGACATCTCCATGTGTTTCTGTAGCAGGCTGTTCTCACACCCACAGCAATGCCTCCTCTGAAGGAAGCATCTCATTGGATGAGTAGCATCTTGTGTCGCTACCATTCAGCAGGAGGAGTTGTGCAGGTCAGAATAGATTACTGTAAATGTAAATAAATAAATAAAGATGTGCAGGTCAAAACATCTATCCATCCATCTTCCTCACCACTTATCCCTTTTGGGGCTGCTGAAGGCTGGAGCCAACCCAGCTGTCATTGGGCAAGTAAAATATAATCAGATCAGAAAAGATAACTGTAAATGCATAAAAACTAGGCAGGTCCAAAGGTCAACATAGATGACCTTAAATATATAGAGTATATATATTTGTCAAGAAACAAGCATCATTTTCTGTTCTGAATATTTTCCTTTATTAGCAGTTATTATTACACTTATTGCTGTTATTTATGTTTTGCAGTGTGGCTGTTCTGGGACCCCCCTGCCCTTCCATGAGCCTACATGGAAGGGCATCAAGCAGGAGCAGCACACACTCCTGTCTTTCACTCTTCCTACGACTACAAAGAAAGCCTGAGACAGGGAGAGAAGCAGCAAAAAAAAAAAAAAAAAAAAAACAGCAGAGCAGGCATCAGTGACAACAGAATGGCACTGATTAAGTCAGAAGCAGAAAAAAAGGAGGAGCTGGGGTGGAGGAGTGTTGCAAAAAGAGGCTTACAGAGCAAAGAGAGCCAGGCTAGAGCAGTCTAAATAAGGAAGCCAAAGTGTGATTAGCCAATCGCATGATCAGAAGCAAATCAGCTGGCCGTCGGCTGATAAGGACTTGCATGAGATCAGCTGATCTCAATTATGGCAGTATTTGACACCATGGCCTGCCTGAGCTAACATTAACCACTTGATTTCATCAGGCTTAAAAAAACAAACAAAAAAAATAGTTCTTTTGCTTCCTCTACCACCCTTATTGGCAGTTTTACCAATAGGCAAAGGTAGGCAACTGCTTGGGGCCTCATGGGGCCTAGAGATATAGTCATTACAGGTGTGCACCTAATATAAAGCATATATATTAAATCACTTTCAGTGATTACAACATCTATTCTGAATGCACATAAGTGCAAGACTGAAAAAAAAGAACACCATTAAAATAGATTTTGTTTATTTAAAAAAGCCCCTGAGACGGACCCCTGGTCTTGGCAAGTACTCTTCACTTGCATTTGTGCTGTAGTTTTGTCATTCTGTAATTATTTATAAAAATATATATACTTCAAATTACTTTGTTCCTATGTTATGATCACTTTTAGCTGAATATGAAAGGCCTCATATTGCTCTTTGCATGGGGCCTCCAGATGACTAAAACCACCTCTGACTACCCTTTCTTTGTATTACAGGGAAATCTTTTATCTGCTTTTTGGGATTTATCAGCTGTTTTAATGGCTTCTTAAATGTTTTGTTCTAATGGGTTGCTTCTCCCCTTTGTCATTATGTTTTTATGTCTTGCACAAAGCACCATGAATTGCTGAAATGTGCTATAGAATTAAACCTGCCTTGGCTTGCCTTGTAAATCAAAAGGCCTGAGGAGTTTACAATAATCCCACATATCTCTGTTGTAATAGTTTTATGTATGATACTCTTCTCTGTTTTGCTCATTATTGCGTTATTTCCACACAGAGATAAATAAAACCCTCTTTAACAGTTTCAAATTATGGTTAAAGGGAACAGATGCTTTATGAATAAACAGCAAATACAGAGGTAAAACTGATTCTAATGAGTCGTCTGCACTTACATACAAACAGAGGTTTTACTCATGCTATCATTATTCACAGCAGCAGAGGCTGTCAATTTAAACAGTGCTTCTGTTTGAACATGCTGGAATATCAACTTTCCAGGTAGACAGAGTTGATTTTTTTTTGGTTAAACATTTAGTATGTTTACATGCATATGTGATTTTACTGTCAGGCTAAGGCAGAAACTTGCCTAGGGCTTTGTGCAAGCTCCTCAAAAAGTCATAAAATGTCTTCATATCAGGCAAATCATAGGAACATCACTATGGATTGGTGGAATAGTGTTCAGTAAAATTGCATAAAATCAATAACAAGGTGTGTCTTTTTGCAGAAGAAAGGACATTGCACCAACAGTTAGCAAAGAGCAACAGCTTGGCTTTCATATGGACTTTTGCAAACACCAAGCAGGCTTTTGTGTGTTTTGTACTGAGGACAGGCTTCTGTTTAGCCACTCTGCCATAAAGCATAAATAGGTGGAGGGCTGCAGTGATGGTTGCCCTTCTGGAACTTTGTCCCATGTCCACCCAGGATCTCTGGCGCACCATCAGAGTGACCATCAGGTTCTAGGTCACCTCTCCTCTCTTATAAAAGCTCTTTTCCCCCTGATTGCTGTTTGGCCAGGCAACCAGCTCTTGGAAGAGTCATGGTTATGCCAAACTTCTTCCAAATGAGAATCATTGAGGTCACTATGCTCTTCGGAACCTCCAGTGCCACAGAATTTTTCTTCTGTAGCCTTCTCCAGATCTGTGCCTTGCAACAATCCTATCTCTGAGCAGGCAGTTCCTTTGACCTCATGGCATGGTTGTTTTGCTCTGACATGCATTATCAGCTGTGAGGCCCTCTATAGAGATGTGTGTGCCTTTCCAAATCATGCCCAATCAGTTTAAATAAACACAGGTGGACTTCTACAGTTCTGTTTTGACTTTGTCTTTATGGGGTACTGAGTGTAGATTTATGAGAATAATAATAACTCTTTGGAATTTTGAATTTCGACTGTAGCATCAGGCTGCAATATAACAAAATCAAGACAAGAGGGTCTGAGTACTTTCTGAATGCACTATATTTATCTTGAATTTCCCCCCGAGGATACAAATAAAGTTTTTTAATTTAACTGAATTGCACTTGTTTATATGTTGAATGAATGAATGGACTTGAGGGTCAAAGCTTAGCATGGAAACTGTTTTGTCTAAGACAGTATACCCAACTGTATAAGATAGCTAAATTCCAGTTCGTACAGTTTCAGTTGGACTAAAATGTTTACATTGCATTTTAGGCATGTATTTTACTTTACTACATAAAGATTCAGCTTTTTCTACTGTATGCTAATGTTTGACACAAACTTACTGATCTGTGTTTTAGTTCATTAGTTGATACGATTGGTCAGTAGCTGCAGTCGACTGAGGCACATTTGTTTGATTAGTTTTAGCAGGAAGACATAATATTGCCTTTTAAGGTTTTATGAGAAGGGCATTCAATGAAAAATGAAAGTATAAACTTTAAAATTATGTGAATTACATTAGTGCTTTTTAACTAGTTCATGGTCTGAACCCACAATCATCTACTGAAAGAAAAACCAAGACCCAAACTTTTTGAATTTTCAATCTTAACTGTTTTCTTAATCAAGAGTGAGGCAGTTTGGACTTGAGATGGAAAAAAGTGACAGTAAAACGAGATGGAGACTTGTCCTTCAAAATAAAAGTGCATTATTGATTTTGTGCTACATTTTTTCTTCAGCTGCACATCTGCAACCAACTGAAAATGGCTTTGCTTCCCAGTTTTTTGGTCCAGACCCACCAGGTGAGAAGCAATGCTTTAGAGTAAATTCAATATTTCCTGGTAGGGACCTATACTGGTATCAGCAGATGATAGCAAAAGAAACTAATTATCAGTATCAGCAGATATGAAAATTTCTGCTGATATTTACAGCCTTACAAACCAATAGAATATACACATATACTCATAGGTTAGCGTAGTCGTGATGCAGTCATCATCCTCAGTCCTTAGATATTAAAGTGTGTTCTAAGGACTTTATTTTTTGGTCTGAAAGTCTTGTTTAATCTTTTCACTTGAGAGGAATGCATGTTTTTGTCAGTTATTTCAATCACTTTCTCAAGAACTCACCCTGCAAACCTGTTGTTTAATGAGGGTGTTCAGTCAACTTGTAAAGTATAAGCTGAATAAAAGAGTCACATTATTATTTAGTGCTGCACAGAGCTCACTAGCTGTCTGCAGGTTGTTACAGTGCTGTTTGTGGCTCTCATAAGGCAGATGAAGCTTGGTTTACTGCTACTGTTAAAAATACTAAAGGTAATCAGAGAATTTCTTTGTTTTTCATTCCTGAATGCCTATATTTAGAAAAAAAAAACATATTTTATTTCTTGTAACATTTTTTTTGTTTTATGAGTGTTTGTAAAGAAAATCCTGCCACAATAAGATAAACAGATTCTACAACAGGATAGACTTGTTCTTTGTGTGCTTTTATGGACATCAGCTGCACTGAATTCAGAAATATCAGCATATTGGATATATTTGCAAAAATCTGGCTTCATTTTCATCTCTATTTCATCCAAACCTACCACAAAAAGTAAGAATTATGTAGTTTTTTAAAATTATTTCTTTGTTGTAACAACGCTTCTTGGCAATAAATCTTATACTGTTGAAGGCCTGTTTATTTCCCTTTTAAATGGGGAAACATTTGTAAGGAACATGCGTTTGTGGGATGAGCGGCAGAGCTGAGAATATGGTGTTGGGCCCATGACAAATTTGTGAAATCTCCTCTGCCAGTGCCAAACAGCTTATTCTGCCATTAACTCTTGTTTGGTGGATTGGATGATTGAAGTCTGAAGAAACAAAACATATTGGAAATGTAACAAATTATTCATTAAACAATCAGGAGCCTCAGTAGCATATGGAAGAACCATACACAGCCACAGCAGCCTGGCACCTCCTCCTCATGCTGGTCACCAGCCTGGTCACACACTGCTGTTGGATGGCATCCCATCCCATCTTTTTCAACCACAATTTGTTGGAAGTCATCCAGTGTCCTTGGGTTGGTCACTCTAGCATGAACAGCACGCCAAAGCTGCTCCCACAAGTGTTCAATGGGGTTGACGTCAGGACTGCTGGCCGGCCATTCCATCCTCTCCACTCCCAAATTCTGGAGGTAGTCTCTGATAAACCCCACTCTCTGAGGGAAAGTGTTGTCATCTTGGAGGATAGAGTTCGGTCCCTGACCGAGGAGATATGAGATTGTCGCTAGTTGCAGAATCTTATCTTGATATCGCTCTGGATTGAGACAGAGGATACTCTATCAGTGCAGCAATCAGCATGGCAGACACCTACTGACCACTGTAGCAGGGCCCATACTCACAGGCACCAGAAGCTCTAAACAAGAGCCAATAACAACCCCGAAATTAGCTGTTTGGCACTGGCAATGTCGGGCAAAATTTTCATGGAGTCAACCCACATGCTCAGCTCTGCTGCTCATCCCACAAATGCATGTTCCTTACCACAAATGTGTACAAATGTGTCACATTTAATGGAGAAATCAACAGGCTTTCCTGCAGTGTAAGATTTATCACCAAGAACCATTGTTACAACAGACAAATAATCTACCAAACACAAATGTCCTTACTTGTTGTGCTACGTTTATATTTTCTAGTCTCCACTGAGTGTTAAATGACTTCTCTAATTAAATTTTCGATGTTATTAAAATTATGTTTTGTTTTACAGCTACCAATACCTGCTGTTTTCAAAAGACTAAACTTTCTATAGTTTGAAACCTTGCAGTCTTAAATAAACATATAAATCCATCATAAATTGGCCCTGCTGACATGTTCCAGAAAAGAAAACATCTTTTTAATTAATATTCCACTGCTCTGTACAAGGGGACCGATCTGTCCTTGCATGCTGTTAAAGCCTGGCATCGTGTAATAATTACAACTATGCCTGTTTACAGAAGTAAAATATTAGATTTTTGTGTTTGAGTTATGTTACAAATGTTATTTTTATGTTATGCTTCTAATGGAAGATAGGAAGATATAGTTTGAGAAAATTTGCTTTCTCACTCAGGGCTTTGTTGATTTATGGGTAACAAACGCACACAAGTTTGCACTTTATGGCCCCACATCACTTTGTTTTCTTTTTCTAAAACGTGGTACCTCGGGGTATGACAGCACGGTGATTCATCCCTTTATTAGATTAACAGATCTTACTCCTCGGGGATAGCTTGATGTGATCAGAGGTCAACCTGAATGTGGGAAGGGAAACTAAACCTGAACCTGTAGCTGCAGACACCCTGACTGTAATCTGTATTTACACAGTGGTCGTGATTCTCAGCATGTGAAGTGCTCTGGTTTGTGTTTGTATTACATTTGTAGTCAAAGCTGTATTGACTAATTATGTAACGGCAGACTTTGGTTTATGCAGATGGAACGGTCCGTGTTGACAACAACAAACAAACGGAACATTATCCACGTTAATGACATATCAGCTCCCATCAACGGTGTTCTTATGAGGATTTATTTGTCTCTGTGAACAGATATCTGCATAAAAGTGCAGCTAACAATCCATGATAAATCAAACATCCACACTTGAGCCACAAATCTGCTTGGTGTTGTTTGGTGAATGGCAATTTCTACTGACCTGAAACGCATCAGAAATGACTCATCCGACCTTGATTTTAAAAAAATGCCATTCAAAAGCTGGGTAGCACTTTATTTTAGTGGGCCAGAATTACCTAGTAATTCAATAGCAATAAGTGTAATTATCTAGTCATTTCTTGATGATAAGGTGGCAAGTTAGTAAGATAGGATGATATAATTTGTTATAATAAGGTGGGATTTTATCAATTAATAATTTGGTAATAAAACGGAAATATTCACCTGGCAATAATGTTCTAATTATTAAGAAACTCCTTACAATAATGTAAAAATTCTCTGATATTGAGTTGGTGTTTTACCCTAACCCTAACCTGTTTTACAACAGCAACTGGATTTAGTTCAGCCCATGTTTTTAATCCTTACTGTATGACTTTGTGAGACCATTCTGATTGTTTCAAAACACATTTTACATTGTGCCTCCATGTAATACATGTTAATATAAAGATTTATAGATAACTTTCTTTCATAAAATGTATAAATGTTATTATTTTTGATTATTCTTATAATAACTTCATGGATTCAAGCCTTTTAATCAGCTACATAATGGGCTTTCTGAGTCACGTCTATTGAGGGGGAGTACTGTAGATGTACGTTTGTTTCACTCCAGAATTTTACCAGCTTATCCAAAAATGCCATTTTGTCCCTTTATGAGTTGCTATGTACACACTTAGCCGACAAGGACTGTACGACAGCTTTCCCCACCCAGCATGTGCCGGCCTGTGAATTTCTCTTCAACCCTTACAACAAACCACGGTCAGGTTGCTGACTGTGGGGGGATTGACTGTATCCTTGATGACTCCTGTCCCTCTAATCCTAACCCTAACCCTGACCCTCTCAATGCTGTGGCAGCTCTGTAGTAATTAGGTGGTATTTTACCAAATAATGTCTTAGAATTAAGATGACAATTTTCTAAAGAAGTCGCTTGATAATTCACAGGTGATTTCTTTATTTTTGGCCCAATAAAGCAATAGGATTAGTGTGTTAGGATTAGGGTATGGGTTAGGATTAGGGTTAAGGGTTAGGTTTGGGTTAAAATGCTACCATGCTGCCAGAGAATTGCCACTATTAAAAGGAATTGTTTGATTATTAGATAAAATGCTAACTTAATATTGCAATATGTTATTACAATATTTACGAGTTATTGCTTGTAAAATGACAAGTGATTAATAATGATTGAATTTTCAAGTAACCCCTCATAATATTGGGGCAAATCTCTGGTAAGTAGGTGGTCTTTTTTCAAGTAATTTAAAAGAAAAAGGGTGGAAGTTTTCTATATAAATTGCTTGATAATTCCCAGAGTTTTTTTGGGGCCCACTTGATTAAGCGAGTCATTCTAAGGGTAAGAGTTATAGTTAGGGTTAGGAAAAAATACCACCTAATTACCAGAGAATTGCCACAATAGTATAGAGGAATTACACTTTAATGAACACATTATTACTCAGTAAATACTTCACAAACATTACAAGGCAATTGCCACCTTTTTCTATAGAAACCACCAGCTATATAATGGGCAATATTTACAAAGTGATTCGAAATACCAATCATCCAAAATACTAATAAAAAAAAACACAGTGCTAAAGATTAACCTTGCAAAGCAGATGGATACGCCCGTTTCCGTGTTTCTCACTGGTGAATCCATCTTGCAGAGCTCCCATCTGAACCGTTTGGGCCCGGTTAGAAAGTGACAGGACCAATCAGTGACGAGGGGCAGTACTTTCAGGACTTTCAGTCGTGACGTAAACAGGCAGCAGCAAGAGGCTGCTGCAATTAGCAGCAGAGATTAACGTGGATGCTGCTTAAGCACCAGTTTTTTAGAACTTGACAACATTTCTTTGTTAAAAGAAGAATAAAGAACAGCAGTGAGTTGTTTTCTTTTCAAAAACAACAAAAGTCTAGTACTGACATGTCCATAGTCGCCATGTTTCGCGTTATTCCTCGGTGGCTGCACACACGCAGCTCGATAGTGGCTACATCACGTGTTTTGTTCCTCTTATTGGGGCGTAGAGATGTGACAGAACGTTTGTCCAATCACACTCCGAGTTTTTTTCAAAGCCTCTGCCTTTTCCTAAATGTTTCCTTTTCATCTGGCGTGTCAGGTTAGCTAAAGATAGGAAACAATTTGAAAGTCTGAAACAAACACAAATGCTGCTCTCAGAGACGTCTCTGAGTAATCGAAGGCTGCCATATTTGAATCTTCAGTGCGGTGCCAGCCCCACTCCACCAGCCAACCACAGACCTCCACCTCGGAAGCAACAGGGATATCGGGAATTCACAACAGACAGCACACTGGGACAAAAAGACATGGAACGAGCAAAGCTGGATGCACAGAAAGAGGACTCACACTTAAGCAGAATACAAACATCCACACAATACACTGAAAAAAGGAAAACATTGGTTGAACTTTAAAAAAATGAAGTAATCAATCACACAAAACATTTTGAATTGAATCAATTAATTTTTTTTAAATTAGGTAAATGTAAATTTTTTAAGTTCATAGAAACAATGTTTAAAGGTTTAGCAAACCTAATTATTTTAGATTGTACTAAACTAAAAATAAAAAATTCCCATAATCAACCGATATAAATATTCCACTCATTTGAACTTAAAATGTTTAAGTTCATACAACCATTTTATAAAGGTTGTAGAAATGTAATTTTTTTTAGGTTGTGTTAATTAAGAAATAATAGTTGTTTTGGGGGGGTTGCAAGTGGTGGTGGTGGAGCTTTAGCCTATCCCAGCCAATTTAGGGTGTATTCACACCTGTGGCTCGTTTGCTTTGTTCTGATTCAGGGGTAAAACCGATATATTTGTTTCAGTTGTCAATTGGTTCTTTGGGTTCACACGGCAAAAGTCTCTTGCGGTCCAAAGTTGTAAACAAATGCCAATTTATGCCAATTCATCTCTCATTGGTCAGAAATCTTACTCGGAAGTCGGGGGAGTTTCCTTTTCTTCATTCATTCATTCAGGTTCTTAACCACTTTCCATGGGGAAAAACAACAGCCATGGAACATCAGCAGCGTGTGTGGCTAGTTTTTTTTATAGTGTTCATCTGGCTAATATATCAGTGTTTGCTAATCAACAAAACATGCATTTTTTTCGACAGTCAACACTGCGTCTGGAAAATAATGTGCTGATGTGCTTGTTAAAACGAAGACGTGCCGCCTCACGGAGCCACGACTCATTTCGCTCAGATTGATCTGTTGTTTTTCAGCCTTCTCTTCTTCTTCTGCTGTTGCTGAGTCGTCTACTACTCCTTCTTCTTCTATTGTTTTAACTGAATGGTTGGCAACCGGGCGCATTACTGCCCCCACGACTAGTGTGTACTATAGTTAAGAGTCAGTTGTGCCGGTTTCTGAGGTGATTGTGTTCTCACTGCAAAGGAACCACTACAGGGCTTGAATGAAAGCGAGCCGAGACCACCCTCTTTTGGCGATCTCGGCCCGCTAGTTTTGTCCCACATCCGAGTGCGATTGCTGTGTTCACATATGTCCAAACGAACCGGACTTTAGGGGGCCGCTCACTGTTTCGGAACTGCCCCAAACTAGCCAGGTGTGAATACACCCTCAGAGTCACCAATTTAACCTAATGAGCATTTTTTTGGAGGCCAGAGTACCCAGAGAGAATCCACACGTGCACGGGGAGACATGCAAACTCTGCACAGAAAGGCCCTGACTGGGAAGCGAACCAGCAACCTTCTTGCTGTGATGCAACAGCACTAACCCCTGCGCTGATGTGCCTCCCACAAGTCTTGAAAGTCAACTTAAGGATAAATTATATTTGGATTAATTCAACTGCACACAAAGCTTATGTTTTTCCTTTCTGTTACCAACTTGGCACTTTCTTCTCAGTCGAAGTCGGTTCGCTGGATGCCTTTGCTGGAGTGTAGAGGGAGAGCTGCTCAGAAAGTGACGGCTGCTGTCGCATCAAGTGTTTTTTGAATCCACTCAGGAGCTACAGGATGTTGTTATGAATGCGCATGCGCACAGCAGGCTTAATGCAGTAAAAATATATTGATCCAATGACAGAATTTAATTTGGTGTCCAGCTGCCAGTTTAAATAAAAAAATGTAGGTTCAACCATTAAGATAATTTAGAAGATTTAGATTTAATGAACAAATCAATCATTTTAGGCTGTTATAAAACAAAAAATTACATCAATCCAACAACAGCATTGTTGTACTTTTTTCAGTGTAGAGCACTTGCTCAGACACAACAGGAAAACACAGAAACACAAAGCTAAGCAGCAATCCAAAATACAATGCAAAAGCTGTAGCAACGATTCTGCTCGAAGAGGTGGTCTCAAGCATGATGCAGGAAACGTGACGTCTTTTGTTCTTTCTTTGTATTGTCAGATTTTACAAAGTAAGTACTGCCACCTACTGTATGGGACAGAGTACAGGTGCATGTGTGCATGAAAATGGAAGGATGTGGAGGCAGACCAACAGTGGAGCTATCATGCTGTAGCACGTTGTGAAACAATCATGCTTAATGTAAAAGACGCCTCAATTGTGAGAAAATCATCTTGAAATTAGTTTCTTTTTCAGCATCATATACTGAACTGAGCATGAGTAAAGCTGTTGTTTCACTTTTGTTTTCTTGTTAAACTGAGACTCAAAAGGTGACCAGCTTTACAACACGGACAAAGAAGTGATATTACAGATATGAATGCCACATGGAAAAGAAAGTCTTGCCTGAATGTTGTTGAACACTAACTCTGATTTCACTGGGATTACAAAGAAATTCCTGCCCATTCTCATGAGGCATATATCTCGTATATTAGATGGTAACAGATGATGATTGCCAAAAGGTTCTGGACTTGCCCCACTGTAAACATTAATAACTCACCGATTCTTGAAACTTTGGCAAAAACATGTCCCACTGAGAAAAGTGCTAATTCTGTTGGAAATTAAAAACATTTTCATGAATAAAAAGAATCAAGGTTATAATCAGGGGATCCTTTGCACATATGTAAGGTTCTTTTATAGGTTTATTTATTTTTTTTATTAATTTAATGATTATATGCTGGCCCATTGCCTGCAAAATCAGTTGCCCTCGGATAGAAGATAATCATTTCAACTTGATTAAAAAAAAAAAAAAGTAATAATTGGACTGAATAATATCTTCACCACAAGAAAGAGTACATTGTAATATGTATTAAAAACTACAAACGGTGAGTTTTTAACAATATTTACTATTATTTTGTGGTTGCTCAAAATGTGCCCCATGTATTTGTCACCACCGTTAGATATTAATAAAAAGCAATAAAATCAGGCAACTACAGGGTCAACTACATTCCTTAGGGCCCAATTTCAAACCTTCAGCTCTACTGCATCCTTCGAGATCACTCAAGCTTCTGTAAAGTTGCTATTTTCTCTTAAACTTGTTCATATTTTTGGACACTGCTACAGTCACAACCATAATATGTCAACACCGTCTCTTTTGTATAAAAAATAGTTGATTAGATTATGACATAAAGGTATACTTTTTAAGAAGAGGTCTGAAGTAGCTAGCAACAGAGGGGAAAAAAGATGGCTAATGTGAACAACTCATGCATATCGTGTGAAAGAGTAGGTTTTTGTCACCACCGTCAGACGTGAACACCGTCAGGTTTTCTGTCTGACAGCGCTGACAAAAACCTCCAAATGGTCCCCAGTGGAGGCTAGAATATAATTGTTGATCACAATAAAAACCATTATGACCTGTAATGTTTCATTAACCTCTTTTATATTTTCATTCATGTAATTCCTCCTATATGTCTTCCATATTGTCCAACTCGAGGGGGTGAGGTGTGCCTTCCCTCTCTCAATTCACTATTATGCCATGTTCATTTGGCTTATGTCATTTGGGATGCACATAGTGCACCTACTACCTACCTACAAGGCAAATAGTATACAATATCCCATGTAGGCTATGCATCTCCAATGACCAAAGCCAAATGAAAATGGCATGACAACATTTAACCAAATCTAACATTCACTGTAAGTTTACAGAAGAATATAATGTATTATTTTATGAGTAGGGGGCACTAGATGACAGTTTAAGATGATGTCAGTGATGCATTGTACATTATTCCTACTGGTAATGACTTTATTTTTTACTTTGATGATTTGATATTTGATTATATGGGGATGGGGTACTTTTAATAATGATATTGCTTAACTGTACCTTATATTCCTTGAAAAATGTTTATCACAGTGCTCAGGATTGTTATTTTTTGGACCAAATAGTTAAATAAAGTTGTTAAGCAAGAAGCCATTGACTTGAGTCATATACATTTTGGAGTTGTATGTTGTAATGAGGCCACTGTCACCACCGTCAGAGGGAGTTTTATTTGTTTTAAAGGAATATGCTTACAATATGTTTCTTCAGTGCTATTGAGTTATTAAAGTAACAGTCTCTTTTAATACTAAAATATGTTTGTTAATTAAAAAACATTACTTTTTCTATTTAGACTAAAAGTAAACGTTGTATGATGTTAGATCTTTTAAAGGAGTACATGTGAAACAGTATAAAAAATGAACAAAAGTGAATATTCAACATTCAACAGCATATATGTGTACTAAGAATGTCAGATAATGATTTAAAAACTCTAAATACATGTTAATAAAAAAACAATTTGCTTTTTATTGAGTCTGACGGTGTTGACAAAAACAAAGTAATAACTGGAGAAATGCCTTTTTTATAAAAAAAAAAAAACAATTAAAATGGGAGGTTGCACTGGTACATTGCTGAACAGCCAAGACCTTGGTCTATAATGATATACCTTCAGATTTTGTAATTTAACTAACTTTTTGTTTTCAAAATTAAAACCTGTTTTAACCAAATTCACAAGAATCAGTGAACTGTGAGAAATATTGAAATGTAAGCACAGCAGGCCTGAAGTCCCTCTGAAGTAGCTTCTAATTAAACTTTAAGAATTCCACCCTGTCTGCTTTATGACTGTGCAAGAGAGATTATTAAAGAGATTAGAGATTATTAAAGCAATCTGGAAATAGAAAGAGTAATCCTAGAAATTTTACCAGTCACACACATGCAGTTCGTATCATAATTAAACTAGATAAGTGTTTTTTCAGGGTGTGTTGAAGACATGAGCACCTAATCCTTCCTCAACTTGACAAATCAAATTTCAGCACAGCTGGACTTGCAGTTTATATTGACGGAGTCATTACCCCACAGCAGCCGAGTCACAAGCATGATTCACAGGCTTGTAATTACCAATTATAAATGTCCTCATTCAAACTGTTTCCTCATTTCAGAAATGACAATTGCAGTCAAACACAGTTTCTATTGTAGAATTGATTGCTGAATAACAATTAGTGGTAGTATTATTTTGGGATGTGTTTGAAATTTTCATCAGATCTAAATGTATTGGTTCCTTTTTACTTTGCCTCACTGTAAAACTGTCTTTCTGCCCTTCTATATACCCAGTCTATCTGTTTACATCAGGGTCCCAAGGTTCACTTTAAGAAATCTCTTACAATTTGTAAAACACTTGCTGGTAGAAGGTCCCCTATTCTAGCAGCAATGCATTATTGGATATTTCTTATGTCTTCTAGAACGAGACATGTTGCATTAGCTAAACCAAGTGGTCAACACCAATTTTTTGCTTTATTAAAAAACTGTTGTAATTGTAAAAACCTATATAATTTTAACAATATGTCAGTGGTTTGTAATCAACTCAATCAAATCCCAATTCCCCCCAAAAAAACACTTGGTCAGGGTAAAGGCTTTTGCCAGGGCCTTTTCATCCATTGTAACATGCCCAGAGCCAACCAGCTGTTTTGGGACACTTGGGACAGCCGCAGCACGACCACACTGTAAACCTGAATAATTTGATGACGAGGGCCACTGCAGCATCTTCAAGCTTTGGCTTGTCAGGCTCCTCCTGAATGAATGACAGATATACAAATCATAAAACAATCTTTCTATGAATATAAGAGTTCAATTTTGTTCTTTCCTACATATTAGTTTTTTAAATCAAAGAATTTTTGTTATTGTTAACTAATCTTCTCTCAAGATCGCTGGTCCAGCGTAAAGCTTATATGGAGTTATGTTTGTAAGTTGTTCAGATTTTTAGTTTAACTGATTTGGGTTGTGTTGAGAACAGACTACACAGATTTGTTTTTATTTAGCCTTTATCTTTCCAGGTTAGTCTTGTTAAAATCAAAAAATGTTTATAAGGGAGACTCAGGTTTCACTGTGAGATGAAAAACAGAAGATCAATGTACTCCAGACTGGAATCGGATGACTTACCAGAGTATCTAAGTGGCACGAGATAAACTGATGCTAAGCTCAAGAACATACACAGAAAAATGTTTTGCTAAACTTCTTATCGCTTTGAACAAAACACAAATCCAGTTCATTTGTAGTTAGGTGAAAGAAAACAACAGGTGACGAATATGTTGCTTCTGTCATGTTTGAAATAAAGGGAATAAACTGTGTTTTTACCCTTCATCATATGTTACATATGGGACATATGTTTTTTAGTGTAAAAACTACAATTTAATGTTTATGGACTACAAAATTTGCATCTACCACTCGGTGCATTCTCTGCGTTGTTATATGCTACGAATGAAGCGCTAAAATGTCAGAGATCATTAAGCTCATTAAGATTTTTATATGCCAAAGTCTCTTCAGGAAGAGGAACTGTATGAACGTCCAGAACAGCAGAAACTTTTCTCTTAATCTGAAATGTATGCTCAGTCAACACGACTAGACGAATAATGTTCAAGTCCTTTTATTTCTCAGTGATATTAAATTGTTTTGCTTTATTCTTTACCTATCCATTTTTTGCTTAATTTTCTCGTCTCTGTTAATTTTATTACAGCCTACTCTGGTTCTGTCTTTCTTTCAGCTCGTTATGTGAAAAGCTCTATAAACTTCATCTTCCCTGCGTGATTATAATGATAGATAAAATATTCACAATATGGCAACACGTCGACTTTATCACTTTAATTGGTTGTGATTTACAACCTTATCACATTTACTTTAATATTTCAAAATAGCAAAACAAATACAGTTTAAAATACTGACTGATCGGTTTAATATTTCAATAAAATGGAAATGAGAAGAAATTAAATCATTATCATAAGTTGAATGATTAAGTTTTTATGTCTGTAATATTTCTCTGTTCATCCCTACTGCCTTCAGTTTATCACATGGATTATAAGTTTGATTGAATTTCACTGTTTAAATAGGGGCTAGTAAAGTTACAGTCAAGTTATTCACTTGATCTGATGAGCAGTCAACAGGTTCGTCACTTTAAATGAAATTTATGCAATGAATTGTGGGTTGTGTTTTCATCTCTCCTTTGGTAAAGGATGGTCCAGTGTTTATCATGGCCGACACTAAAGTGCTTACGGGTTGTTTCACTCAGTTGGGAATCTTCCTAAGCAAAATGGACTATATGAACGGACCCCAGGTTTCTGTCAACCTAGCTAGCTAGCTGACAGGAAGTTGTGCTTAGTGGGTGGGCTGTTAGGTTGATCCAAAGTTCAGTTGAGACCGCGATTTCAATATAGAAGCCACCGCGGACTGGCTTCAAGAGTTGTTTGAGTCCGCCTATTGTAAGCAGACGGCTGACATCCCAAGGGGTTTGTCCAATTCTTTCTACAGTCTATGGTCAGCACATGTCTAAAAGAAGGATAAATGAATAAATATCAATATTCAACACTTACAGTGTGCTCAATGATGCAGACTGCGGTGAAAATACACTTGTAAGTCCTTCTTGCTGCAGTACATGTGTATCCCGCCTTTGAAATTTTTCTTCTTCTGTAGGGTTTTCTTTAAACAGCGACAAGCACCCAATGAATTAGGCACAATAGCGCCACCCTCTGCTTCAGAGTGTGAAGCAGCGATAAACCCAGAATCACAATTGGTGACAATGTAAAACTGCAGAAGCTCAACACTCAAGTTGAAAAACATCAGGAATTTATAAATAACACATATAAGACAGAAAATTACATTCTACTATACAGCAGGAGGGGAGGGGGAATGATGCTGCTCAGGGCTTCATTACATACAGATGGAGACAGACAGAGACAGGACGACATGTAGCTTTTTACATTTCAGTAACCTTTATACTATAACTTCGACAAAACTACTCTGCCAGAACACACATTTCAGTCAGGCATTTCAACAGGCATCCCAGATAGCTGCGGTCAGCCATACACTATGTTTTTATCAAGTCTTGTTCAAAGTTTTTTAAGCCTGGCTTAAGGTGGTTGGTTGTGTAGCTTTCTATCTTAAGAACAGTGGCTGTTGTTGTGTATGAACCTGAGAAGTGATAGTTATTGCACTTATCATCAAGATATCAAATTAATGTGTTCTTCAAAAGTGTTGCCTCTGAATTGTGCTTGCACATCCATTTGTAGCTTGGCAGCTACATGGTATTCACACGCCTCTTCAAGCACTGTAGCTGTCGTCCAGTCCCCTTTCCTCAAACTTAATTAGTCAAAGAGAGACACATCAGAAGAAAAACCAGAAGGTCATTTTTGTTGTTTAGCATGCAGATAGAAACTTCAGGACACAGATCACTAGCTTCATATGCTAGCAAGTCAGCACTAATGAGGTCAGCCCAGCCTCTCTCCACTAGTCTAAAGGCCATGGCGCACTTGAAAACAAGAGAACCACAATAACGAGGGAGAAGAAGTGGGTGGGAACTCCTACACTGTACATCAGTAATTCACAAAGAGAAAATTTTCATCCAGCAGAAGACCCCTCTTATTTTCAGGAATGTCATTTTTGAGTCATATGAAGGAGCTAGAGAGAGACATCCTTCTAGACATCAATTATTAACCAAAGCTTATATCACAACCTCATAGATCAAAAACAGCAAGCTTGTACGGTACTAGAGGGCATCTCATATATTTAGCGCTTCCAGAGAAACACAACCCTTACTCAGAGAGGTTAGGTGTTTGAAATCTGACGTGAGCTCACGAGCCTTTGTAATTTCCCTGACAGGTACACGACGTGGCACAGGAACACTGTAGGGTATGTGAGTCTATCTTTGTACTTCTCCATCAGAGGCAGAGTATTTTGCACCACCACAGAATAGGGTTCCTGTGAAAATGAATATTTTATGATATTGCTACCAGGCTATGATTGGTAGCATAAGAGTAGATTTGCATTCCAAACTGCCTGTTGTGCAGAAAAGCATTCATCATTACCGAGCCTAGATAAGTCTCAATGCACCCAGCAGTCCAGAAACCTGTGGTGTTGTGCTTTATATAGTCTCCCCTGAGGTTAAAGCACCTAGGCAGGTAAAAATATTTACCCTAGGTTAAAAGCAGTTAATTCCACAACTCAGTTGAGCTCATTTAGTACCTGGAAGACTAGATTCAGCTCATGCCTGCTTTATTCTGCTGCTACTAATGGAGATAAAAGGACATTTTCCTCCTGTAGCTGCCTTTAATAATGACATACAGCTTTTTAAATCACTGATGTTCAGCTGTCAAAAAATAATCTATCTTTAAATGTTTTTTTTAATACTTTTAAAGACTTTAATCTATTTTTGCTGCCTTCCAGTCAGGATAAGTTAGTGGTCCTGTTCTGTTTTAAGAACTGTTGCCAAACAAAGACATTAGAGGTGAAATGAATAATGTAGTCATTTCTCAGTGAGAGGTCCAGACACTAGCCCCAAGGGGTGCTGCGTCACTCTCTGAGCCCCATAACCTATATTTGTGTGAGTCGGTTCAAACAACCCATCAGGGAGAACAGCTTTCCAATACAACAAGCTTGCAACATTAAAACAAATGATTCATCTTTGTCCTTGTGCTGAGATGCAGAGATGTGATGCAGTATGTTTACATACAAAACTTACCTCTGTGTTACTTTAGATTTATTTTTATACATTTGTGGTTGCTGTCACAGATATGGAAAGTGCTTTGTAACTGAATCTGGGCAAAGCAAAGCCTGTGAATTTGTGTCTGTCTGAGAGTCTAACATAAAAAATCGCCTCACTGCAGCAGCATTGCCTGAGCCTACTCCATCCCAATGCAAAGAACCTGTCAGTCTCCACCTTGTGACAGAAACAAACTGGAACCTCAGGTACTCGATGCTCATTTGCATTTTGTATCAAGTTCCTTGGTCCGGCGCCAGCACAGGCATAAAAAGCTCTGCTCCCCAGATATGGAGGCCCTGATTGAAACTGGAGGCTCTCTCTGTGTGCTCTCTATATAGAGAGCTCATTAGTTGGAGAGACCTGTGTGCATTGTTCCAAGTCTGCAGAGTCAGCGAGGGAGCCACTCATCACTCTGCACAATCCAGACACTCGCACATCTGGTCTGTCAGCTTCAGGGTGACCTGCACACAGATTCACACATGCACATGCAAATTTGGCACGGTAAACATAAACATCCACCAGTACACAAAAGAGAAGTAAAATACCTGCTCACATAATCCTGCAGGATCATACACACATTATTCACAACAACATTCTCTGAAGATTGAAATGTAAAACATGGAACACATTCTCAAAAATACACACACGCCTTCACACAAGATCTAGCCTGTGATTTAATGGCCATTTTACACCAAGCTGAGGTGGCCACCTCCAGCGCTGACCCTGCACTGCAGCTCAGGGCCACAGGTACAGCACTTGGCAGCACTTCCCAAAGAATCCCCGAGCACAGACGGCTGAGCTGTCAATCTCCACTTATGAAGGTTTTAATATAGAGGCTTGAAGGTCTTAAATGCACGGCTCCTTTCATATAGGTAAGTCTCTTTGCTGCTATTCCCATCTCTCAGTTAAACAACCAGCTGGGCTGCACTGCAGCAATGCTTCACCAAACTCTGGCAGAGAATCAGTAGGCGGAAGTCGTCGGCAGGCAGGTGACTGTCATGAATGACATATGAATAAAGAGAAATTGAAGTAAATCTATTCCTCAGCAAGAGAGAGGGCATGCCTCTATTGAGAACATGTCACAGTGAATTCTATTGACAGACCCGTTTTATCTGGCTACGTTATTTCCAAGACACGCTGAGCAGTGAGTAGGGGAAAAAGTTGCCCAAGAAAACTGAGAACAATAGTGCAGAAGACCGCATATTGAGTTGTTGAATCAGTATCAAAGAAATATATTTACTGGACCCATGGCTGCCATTTCAAAAGACAAAATTAATCAATGGAGTTCACTGGAGCAGCTCTCTCATAATGGTACTCATAGAGACCTGTCATTCAAGATTAAAACCCCCATTTCAAATCAATACTTGAGACTCTGCTTCCGATGCCACTGGCAAGATTCAATGGCAGCGGCCAATCAGCATGGTCAGAGAAGTACAATGAGATCATCTCCATGCATCTGACATTGTGGGACTGAAAGATGAAATAGTGCTAGGATTACAATATCCAGTTAGAAGAAAAAGTCTGACCTTTTGAGACAATGACTTTCTCTTTTAAAGTTAGATAAAGATATATGCACCATTCTTGTTCACACTCAGGCTAAATATGGGCCATACTAATTTAGCTCAGCACAAAGATTGGACACTAGAATCAAAAAAGCAAAGAACCATGTTCTGCTTTTCCAATAAGAAAACTTCCTGCTGTGGTGTGAATGATTGAACAGGAAAGTAAAAGAAGATTTTAGGGGCAGTCTGTCATGAATTTTTGGCTGACCGCTGAGGTCAGCCCTACACATGGCAATTTCTGTGCCTCAGTAACATAGACTGTAGAAAGAATTGGACAAACCCTGTGTTATGTCAGCCGTCTGCTTTCAATAGGCGGACTCAAACAGCTCTTAAAGCCAATCCGCGGAGGCTTCCTTATTGAAATCGCGGTCTCAACCAAACTTTGGATCAACCTAACGGCCCACCCACTACTTCCTCACAGCTAGCTAGCTAGCATTCTGGTTAACAGAAATGTAGCCTCTGCCTGTCGAGCTATTTGCCAATCAAATGAGACACGCCAATCAGTCCGCAGTGAGGTTTTTCCGAAATATAATCTAAACCATTGTGGTACAAAAAAATCACCCCCATACAGCGAGAGCACATGAAGACATAAGCTACTGAGACAAGTTTGTTTTTTTTTTAACCAGGCTGTAAACCAGTTTATTTATAGTGTAAAAAACGGCTGTTTAACAGGTGTCCAGACGGAAGTCAAGTGGGCGTTCGCTGTATTGCAATTTTTTGCACTTCCGCATTGGCTTCATTTTTCAGGACCGGAGGTTGCAGCTTGCTCAGTAAGAAAGTAACTCAGTAAGTAACTGCCTGCGTGATACGTACGTGATACTGTGCTGAATGATGGCTGCCTCCACCGTGTTAACTAGAGCCATACATACAGAGTTGTCCTATGGGTGGGGTTTACTTGTGCTAAAAGCCCTCTAATGGCTGCCTCCACTATTCCCATATAGTTTTAGCATGGCCTCTGTTTAACCAGAGCTGGGACACATTTCTGTATGACAAGAATAAAAACAACCCTATAAGCTTGTCGTGTTGGGAAACATGTTTTCACTCCTCTGCTTACCTGCTTTGGCATGACTATGTGAAAGTTGAGAGTGAAAAAGTAAGTTCTTGTGTGAATGCTTGTGTACAATGGCTGTTTGAGGAGCAATTAGCTCTGAATTATTCACAGCAGCACTTATAGTCACTACTGGACATTTCTTTATTAGAACCAGGGAAGACAACAACGTTAAACGCTTTCTGTAACAGAATGGGTGTTTTTGCTCTTCTGCCAAACTGCTTCAGCGTGAGTGTGTGATAGTTAAAGGGGAAAGGGTTACTTGTGCTTGTATACAACGGCTGCTAGCCGAACGTTAGCTCGGCCTTAGCCAGACCAACACATTTCATTAGAGTTAGTGCTGAGAGCAACATGGAAAGTTGTTGTGTCCCAGCTAATGACTCCAACAGGCCTGTCATTAGCTGGGACTAAGATGCAGTGGCGCTTTTGTCTGAACCAGACATTGTGTCTCATCCAAGCAAGTGAAGAGAGCAACACTGAAATCTTTCTGTGACAGCAAAAAAATGTTCTTGCTCTGCTCCTGGTCCGTTATGGCATGGCTTTCCAATCATGGCAGTGGGCTTGTCCAGTATTGTCCAGCGTTAGCTGTTAGCTTGGATATCGCTGTAGGACCGCAATCTTCGGTTTTTGATGTTTCCATCATGATCTCCTGTCCCCCTGTCACTCTTTCTCCTGTCGTCCCTTTCTTGTTGACCGTTCGTGCCTCTTTTACGCAGCAGCGTCAGCTGCTCTCCTCTCATCCTCGTCTTTCATGCTGCATAACAATGACACACACAAATGCGACGCTCATGCACACACCTACACTGAAACGCACGCTAACATGTCGGTAGCGTAGACCTCAGGCTTCTATCTGTTGAGGGCAAAAGTTTCGGAATACTGGAGGATAAAAAGCAGAGCTTTCTCCTCTTAAAGCTCCTCTCTGACCACGAAGGACCAGCGTGTCAGCGCTGTGTGTGTGCGCTCCAGCTGTGTGTCTGTGTGTCACCTGCATGAGCCAGGGGTGTGTGCTATGTTAAAAAAATATTTGGTAAATATTCCCTTAATACTATATGTTCATGGGGAACAAAAAAACGTTAAAATCTCCGCATTTTGCATTGTCAAGTGAACGCTACTTTAACGTTTAGCACGTTGTTATTTGCAGGGAACATGACAAATGTGCTGTTTATCGATATTTAACGGATATAAAAAAAGACAGGACCACTAAAGTAGAAATTCAGCTTAATGTTACACATATAAAGACTCTTACACACCTGTCTGAGGAGAATTAGAAATGTTCATGAAACCTGCAGTTTTTCTTTTATTTTAGAACAAAAACTTCATCAACAGTTAGTGTTTTATTGTTAGTATAAAATTACTACTATTAAAGGCTTAAATCTGACAAAAAAAACATTTAATCTCTAGTGTCTCAGTGTCTGTCTCTGTCAGTGAAATATGACACATGTCTCTGTAGTGTTTCATATGTACACAGAAAAGAGCTTTATTAAGATGAGAGACTGGGAGAGAGCATGAAGCTATGTACATTTAAGTTGCCACAATAAATTTGGCTCACAAAAATAACAATAATAACAAAATCACTCTGCCAGTCAGGCATTTCAACAGGCACCCCCTGATAGTTGCGGTCAGCCATAGAGTTTTAACATAAAACTCTAACATAAGTTTTAACCTAGTCCTGTTATAAAGAATTTTCAGATGTGAAAAAGACTATTGTTTCACAAGGGGCAACAAGACTGGTGTTTGTGTTTACTCCCGTGTGCTTGACCAGTCCATACACTCTTGTTGGAAAAAGTGTGTTCATCGTTTATTTAACTTAGCTTTAGCAGAGGAACTGGCAACTGTACAGAGCTAAAATGTTAATAGCTTCTTCCATGATCTCATTAAATGCCACAACCCACTTCTTTGAATCATTAAAAACAAAAAACAAGAGAGTCAAGAGTTAAACACCCATTTAAACAGGTGATTTTCAACGTTTTTTGCCAAAAGCACACCTGACATCAAGTCAAAATCTCTAGGCGCGTCATCTTCATGGAGATTGAGCTCCTAACCTCTAACCTGATCCCTCCAGATGTCTGAGCTCCAGCTGACCTGAGCTCAGCCACCCTCCTGAGGAATCTCATTGCGACTGCTTGAACCCACAGTCTTTTTCTTTCAATCATTACCTACAGCACATGACCATACAGTGGGTGAGGGTTGGCATGAAGATCGACTGGTAAATTGAGAGCTTTGCCTTCTGGATCAGCTCCCTCTTCACCACAACGGTACGGTACAATGTCTGCAGTACTGCTGATGCAGCACAAATAAGCCTGCCAAGCTTGCGTCAATTGTACACTCACTTGTGAACAAAACCCTAAAAAATAGGCCTAGTTTAGCTCAACACTTTTGGCAATGGCACCATGGTAGCATGGCTTCTTCTGGTTTTCCCTATGAGTGATCGGCCTATTGTTCTTTTTACAGATTGGCAGATAATTATTTTATCATCACAACAAAAGACACTTTTTTATCCCAAGTTAATAAGTTGAATTGGTTGAGATTTGCAAAAACTACCAAAGTCGTCATCATGAAAAAAACTGAGTTAGATTAATGTATAGATAGGAACTTGCAGCTTCATGGAAACCCTAATTGTGCCAGATTTTTGCACATTGGATTGTCATGTATTGGATATGATACTAGTAAATCTCAAGCAATATAAGTAACAGAAATACAACTTACATTAACCCAAAATTAGATTATTTCTTGTTCACAGTTATCAAATGTTGCAGGTAGCCCCCTGCAAACCATTTAAGTTGCATACTTAGCAATGTTTTGGTGCAATGCACTGTGCAACACAGAGTGTGCAGGATTGCCTGCAATATTTACTGCCAGTTGCTGATGGATTCTCTCTTCTCCTACACATGGGCCTTATGAAACAGATGATGCTTTTGAAGCCTTTGCTGCTTCCAGTATTGATGTTCATTAAAGTACCCCAGATTGTTTCAAAAGTATCAAAGTATTGAGTATTTCTGACAGCCTTGATCGACGGCATGCACACAATTTTGGCCACTTGGGACAGTGGAAACAAGTTTTCTATTTGGTGAGTATGTTGGACATATATTTAGAGATGGCACTTCACAAGTCAAGCTTTTGGGATCAATGTAATTACTTTAGCCCATTTTCCATCCAAGCATTTCTCATCATCTCCTTCAGATTATAATAAATGGGGCCACAGCATTTCTAGGAAACAACAGCACTAATCTAACACTTCATTTCCTGCTGCTTTTAGCTAAGCTGTGCAGGTCTTCAACCATCTTGACAGGTGTTATTTGTGACTGGTCTACATTTTCTGGCAGCAAGCAGCAATTTCAGGACATGTAAGCATTTTGGACAGATGTGCTGCAAGGATTAGGCCACCTTTGATACAAACATGCCCAAGCAATTATTACATTTTTTTATTTCACATGGTTGTCTGGATTACTATCAAACTGGATATCATCTTTGTTAGCAACAGTGAATGCATTCAGATGTGCTTTAACAACTGTAAATTGTATTCCCTGGCTGTCACAACACCTCTTCACAAAGCTGCTAATTGGGAAGATTCAGCCTATTCTCAGTAGCAGGGAAAGGAAAAAAAGGAAGACAAAGAATGGAAGAAAAAGTGCGAGACTTCGACGTCCCGGGCTCGACTGTCATAGAACAACGTGCTGCTGCTCCTCTGAGATTTGCCTCTGTGAAAAGCACACACAAAGGCTTACAGACTCCTCGGTTGAGTTTTATCGGAGGTGTGAGAGAAGAGAGTTGTCAAGGCCATCAGAAATATATTCACAAACGCTACAGAGGTTCAAATTAATCCGTGTGAGGAGTGGTACTGTGACGTCAATACACCGTCTATTTATGGAATCATCAGTATTCAGAGTTGGGGTGATGGCACAGATACTTTATTTAACAGCATGACCTCATCATCAACCAGTTTCACTTTCAATAATATGTTGTGAGAGAGCAGAATAAGAGACGTGTCAAATGAGGTACAAGCATCCCACATGGGAAACTGTTAGAGTTCAGTGGCTTCTCTGAACATTTTTGATGTGGCAGCATCAGACATACTGCCGATATCAAAGCCTCAAATTTGGGGGCAAAGTCTTCCTAATGATGAATGACTATCAGCAATCTGTGTTTCATGGTCAAAACATCGGAGTAACCTAAAAATCCACTTACGTCCAAGCGACATCAAAGAATAAAATGTATGTCAAAAAATTGTAAATTTCATTTGATTTGTAATTGAAAGGTCCTGGATTTCCTCTTATCCAGATATGTTAGCGAATTTTTTTGTAGAAGGAGGTTGCTTTAGAGTTTCAGATTCTGACTTTGAAGGAGTCTTTTACCCTGCAGTAAAATACAACCATTTTTGGCAAGGAAATGAAAGAAGTTTGAATAGTTCCCCTATAATAAGGTTGGCTCTGATAAGACATACAGTGCAGTCAGAAAGTATCAAGACCCCCTTTACTTTTTCATTTTTTTTATGTTGCAGCCTGATGCTGCAGTTGAAAAAAATCATTTTTATTCTCAATAATCTACACTCAGTACTCCATCATGACAAAGTGAAAACAGAATTGTAGAAAATTTTGCTAATTTATTAAAAATAAAACGCTGAAATATCACAGTGACACAAATTCTGACTTCTGCCAGCTCAGGTTACTCCCATTTCTCTGTATCATTGCTGAGATATTTCTACACCTTGACTGGAGTCCACCTGTGGTATATTAAACTGATTGGGCATGGTTTGAAAGGGACACATCTCTCTATAGAATTCCTAACAACTGTTTATGCATATCAGAGCAAAAACCAAGCCATGAGGGCAAAGGAACTGCCTGCAGTGCTCAGAGATAGGATTGTTTAAGGCACAGATCTGGGGAAGGCTTCAAAAAGTTCCTGCTAAGACCTAGGACTTTTGAGATCATTGCTGTGGATGTATTTTGGATTTGCTACATATTTCAAACAACCGGTATATGTACTGTGCTGGACTGTTATAATTAATAACCAGATCAGTGGATGGCTGCAGTGATGGTTGTCTTTCTGGCTACACAGGAACTCTGAAACTCAGTCAGGGTGACCATCAGGCTCTCTGTCACCTCTCTTACTTAGGGTGCTTTCGCACCTATGTCGTTTGGTCCAGACTTTCAGCCTTTTCAATTTGATCCAAACCAAAATGACAGGTGTGAAACCTCCCCGGGACCATGGTCTGGACCAAACAGCTGGACCTTGGTCAGACCAAAAGAGGTAGTCTTGATCCAGACCAAACTGAACCATAGTCAGGGACATGCCCATTGTAAAAGCATTATTTAAAAACAAAACACACAAAAATACAGAAAGAGAGATTATACAAGAAGCCAGGAGAACAGTTCCACCTGAAGATAAAGAAGATGCGGCAGCAGTATATAAAGGTGTGTGATAATCTGTGAAAAAGTGGTGCTTCCAGTAATCACACCACATACCAACACTGACTCTCCCAAGTCAGTGTTGGTATGACTCGCAGGATTGCATACTGTCTTTTCCTTTACTTTCTATGACGATAAAATCGTCATCTAATGAGGAAGCTCATAAGGTGTACTGGGAATAGCCATATGAACTGCTCTTTGAGGCTATGCTGTTGTTTTAGTAAATCAACAACAACATGATGATGAAAATAGCTATTACATTCATTTTTTTCCACATACAACTTCTGTGTATCATCCAACGTGCCAACACCAGAGGCCTGCAAGCTAACTAAGCAATCAATGTAAACTATAGAGACAGCTACCCACGTAGTTAATGACGATATCATGTAGGTTTGTCATGTAAAGTCTTTTAGTCCATTTGCAATAATTACAGTGTGAAACTAAAACAAACCGAATTGAATACATCCAATGTAACAAAAAACATGAACCTTGGTCTGGATCTTGGTTCGGACTTTTAGGTGTGGAAAACCCCTAAGGCCATTCTCCTTGGATTGCTCTGTTTGGCCGGGCAACCATCTCTTGGAAGAGTCCTGGTTGTGACAAACTTCCATTTGGGCATTATGGAGGCCACTGTGCTCTTGGGAACTTTTAGTACAGCAAAACTTTTTTTTGTAGCCTTCCCCAGATCTGTCTGTGCCTTGACCTCATGGCTTGGTTTTTGCTCTGATATGCGTTGTCATCTGTGAGCCCTTCTGTAGAGAGGTTTTTGCCTTTCCAAATCATGTTCAATCAGTTTAATTTGCCACAGGTGGACTCAAATAAAGGTGTAGAAACATCTCAGCAAAAATCCAGAGAAATGGGGAGTAACCTAAGCTTAATTTCAAGTGTTGCAGCAAACAAAAGGTCTGAATACTTATGCAAATGTGATATTTCCGTTTTTTTATTTTTAATAAATTAGCAAAGATTTCTAAAATTCTGTTTTCACTTTGTCATCATGGAGAAATGAGTGTAGATTAATGGGAACAGAAATGAATTTAAATGGCTGCAGCATCGGGCTGCAATATAACAAAACTGAAAAAAGTGTAAGGGGCCTGGATACTTTCTGATTGCACTGCTCTTTTGCAGAGAGAGTTTACTGCACACTTCTTATTTTCTATGGTGTTTCTGTTGGAGTGTTAAGCATGTTTTAAGTGGACAAAAAAAAAAAAACGATTAAAGAGGCATTTGTATGATTTGTTTTTCCCTATCGTCCAATTAAACAAAAAGCTACAGATCTGTGAGTGCATAGTGAAGCATGGTTAGGCTAAGGACAGGTAATTCAGCGGATGCCTGGTACAAAGA
Organism: Cheilinus undulatus; assembly: GCF_018320785.1. Taxonomy (NCBI): domain Eukaryota; kingdom Metazoa; phylum Chordata; class Actinopteri; order Labriformes; family Labridae; genus Cheilinus; species Cheilinus undulatus. Next base: position 33,249,332 of record NC_054870.1, on the reverse strand, counting down.
GTGCAGCGATTCTTTTTTAAACATTCGGCTTCTACAATAAAAGCAAGAGTGTTTTCCCTGGCATCCTGCAACCTGCAAAGGCGGGTCATGGCCTAAGCTAACATTTGATACAAACAAGAAGAGAATCTAAGTGAATTGCTAGTCAGATATGGTTATAGGAGACATGCCGACCTTTATCATATGTTTTATGAATGGAGCCAAAAGGTTCTGTGGAGGATACCCTCTGAATGCACCAGAACATATTGCCATTTTTGGATTTTGGAGTGACTGTTTTTCAAACTTTTAATGTGAATAAAATAATTAAAGAAAACATGTCTAAACCCAGCATTCTAAAAGGAGCTGAAACTTTTATGAGCACCATCCTTTTTTAACAAAAAAAAAACTTGACGTAGGAAGCTGAGCCTTCTCCGTGGCACACTTTTCAGACTTTATAAATAAAATATGACATTCACATGGGTCTGCTTAAGCGACAAAAACGAAGTGCTGTCTTGGATGTTGTACAATTTTTTCATATGGCTCTTTCTGAAGGAAGAAAAAAGAGACAAAAATCAAAGGCATCGTCTAATTCAAAGCATTTTTTATTTCATGATCAAAGCGTCTGTGAGTAATTGCCCTCTAATGGAGAAATCAATCAAAACTGAGGTTTCTCAGGGTTCTGATCTCATTATTTTTGTATATGAATGCTCTAACTATGGTTTAATTGCATTGGAGTGCAGTCTAAATTGATCCATTTATTTGTGAGATTCCAAGCCGCTGGTTGTTAAGATAAAGCCATTTACAGAGAGCTAACCCATTAATTCTGCTCATTAAGGTATCAGACAGAGCAGCTGTTGCACTCTGTAAGTCATGATGGACAATAACAAGGCTAACACAATGCTAATTCAGTGCTGCTTAAAAACCAAATTACAAAGTCATGGTGGTATCGGCTCTGTATGTGAGTGTAACATTGATAAGACTGCACCATCTAAATTACAATCTGCAGGACAGGGTAATATCGTCATGAGTGATTTGGTAAGGAAAACAGGTTTTACATGTGAGTTTTTTTAATTGAGATTCTCCTCAAAATCTCCTTATGGCATAAAAATGCTATTATGTAAATAGCTAAAAAAATTATCACATATGAGCAAAGATTAGCCTGATAATGGGTTCAGGTCACCTTTTAACTTGATGTATATTTTTGGCACTAACATAAGTCTCGCAATACTGGCCAGCTAATGTTAGCATTACACTCAAAGTACTGCTGTTTTAAACTACAACCACACAAAGCTGTTAGCATGGCCATAGACTTTGAGACTTGTGGCTGTACTTAGCAATGTGTGCCAATGCATTTTCAGAAACAAAGTATGTGTTCAATACAGGGTTTTAAGTCCATTTTTTGATTACACATCTTCTAACTTCCTTGAGGTGTACTCAAATGTTAAAAATTTGAACTTAAATAGTTACAGTTAATGATAATAATTGCTTAGATAGCAGGCTATATTCATTTGTAAATAAACACTTGGGTATTCTAGCAAGCTACCGTTAGCATTTCACTCAAAACACTGCTGTTTTAAATAGGAATGCATGTGAGGCTAGCCGGCTAAATTTGCATATCAAATTAGCTGGCGCAAGATATCTGAGTCGGTCAAACTAAGTACCTATCATTCTTTTATAAATATATCCCTGAAATCCCTGTCAAATGCTCCTTAAAACTGTAATGAAGCCTCCCGCCACTAGTAGCTGCTGTAACAGCCACTGTCTTCCTGTCAGAGCTTTCTCCAGCACTTCGCCAGATGTCAACATGAGAAGCTTAGCTGTTAGCATGTAGAAGTAACAGTGCAGTATGACAGTTTTATTAAACTATGAATGGAAATAATGTTGCGTGTAGGCTGTTGAGGGTTATACTCACTTATAATTACTCAACCAGAATAACAATAGATCACATATCAAAGCAGTGTATTACTCTGCAAAGAGGAACAAAGGCTGGGGGAGCTAGCTCCTAATGTTAGCCACCATTGACACAGCATATCAAGCTCACATCAAACCCACTAACATAATGACCCTGTGGTGAATTTGACTGTTTTAGTATTTTCTTCTCTTTAGACTGGTCTGTGAAATGTGTTTTAAAGGGCATTTAACAAGCAGGGAAATAGACACCTGGGATCATCCTTACTTGTACGTGCTGTTTACACAACAACTGTTTCAGGTGAAAATTCAAAACCTTTGTTTCGTTTCGGCTCTCTACACGAGAACAGCGTTTCGGGTGCCTGAAAACAGAACAACGTGGAATAAGTGAAAAGTTTAAAAACACCACTGTCGCCATCTCTGTGTAGACAGGAAAAATGCAGCTTTCTGAAAACGCACATGCAAACTACGGTTGCAGTCAATTACCTAGGGTTGCCATCTGCACATGGAATTAATTCAAAACAAAGATGAAAAATGAAGCAGAATGTTGTCAAGTTCATTCCATCATAAAATATGAATATAACCAGGTAAGTTCTTTGAAGTTGTTGCTAATAGGCAAATAGTAGCATGATAACAGGCTACGTTAATTCTTGATTGCCATATTTGAAAAATAAATGTTGCAAGGCAACAAAACATGACAAGGTAACAAACGCCTCTTGTCTGGTAAAAAAAAATGCCTATATCTCGTGTAGACGGTAGGAACCTGTTTGGATTATTGTTGGGGTTATTTATAAAGAATGTAGAGTTGGTCCTTTAATTCTGCTGGTTCTAACTCTATCATCATAAAATGTGTTTTGCCAAAGTTAAAGCTTGTAAACTGTTAAAGATTAACTAGTTTATAATAAATAAATTAATAGGTGAGTGTTACCACGATGACAGGCTTAGTTAATTTGTAAACACAATAAATATTGAAAGTGTTATGAATTAAATAAGCAACCTATTAGCAAGCTGACATTAGCATTTACCTCAAAACACTACTGTTCTAAAGTACAGCCTAAAAAACTCCCCTGGTAGACTGTGGTTATATTTAGAAATGCAGAGTTCCTGTTCATGGTTAGGTAAAGATTGTGGCCTTTGAATAAATGTGACAGTGACTTGGCGCGTGAGACAAGAATCTTGAAGTCATTAAAAATTCAGCTGAAATGCTGTTTTTGTTGCTTGAACCTGACAAAGGAGAACACGGGATATGAAGCCCAAATTTGGGGATGAAGGTCCTGGTCTTTCTTGTTTAAAGAGCCATCAGGACGTTTTTCTATCATGGTGAACAAAAACGTACTTCCTTCACTGGAATATGGCATTTAAACTTTCTGCATGCAGAAGTAAGCCAGCCTCATTTTCGAGCCAAATCATGTTTAGACAAAACAAAATCAGTGCACATTTGGGAGACAGGGCTGACATTTAAATGGAGTTTGTTTTAGACTTCATCGGATGATTATCTTCATAAGGAACAAAAACTGTATGCTGATATTAGAGTATGTTGTGAAAAGTGCATGCCTATTTTAAGGGAACTTTCTCCACCTTTAACCTACAAAGCTGCACAGACTTTGAGCACTGGAGCTCCTACTGTATGTGTGTCACTTTTTGATCACCCCGGAGGAGCAAGGAGGGACCTGGCTCATTAAAGATGAATGCATCAGAGGGAAAAAAATCAATGGTTACAACAATGGAACATATTTAGTGTGGACTCTGCAGTGACAACGGGGACATCTCAGTCAGCAGCGATATGATGAACTCATTAAAATGATTGAAGCTGGTCCTCAAAGAGGCACGGTTCAAATCCCTGGACAGCAGGCGAACATGAATCACAGCCAAGATCGTGAAGTCCTGACCTTAATTCTTTCATTTAGCCATGTTGGGCTTTGATGATGACAATGACAACCAGGAGCACCAGGTACAGAACGTGACCCTGTGCTATATTTCATGAACTAAAATGGCTTTAATTTCCATCTGTTACATTTATCACTAAGAATTACAAGCAAAGATCCTCTTAGGTTTCTGTAGAATCTTTTTATATCTTCCCTTTCACCAGTTTTTACAAGGGGTAGTGTCAGAGGAGAGAGTGTTTAAAAAAGAGACCTAAATATAAGTCTATAATATCCTTAAGGGTTAACATTGTATGTGCCAGTGAAAAGAAAAGGAGGCTGATGATACGCAGCGCTGCACAGAGCATCAATGAACACTCAGTCTGTTAAAACGGGATTTCACATGTCGATATAAAAAGAAAAAATCAGCCTGCTGACCAGATCAATATCAACAGGAAACACAAGTCTAGAACTTTCTATTTTAACTGCGTTGGAAAGAAGCTTGGTTTGCAGCCAAGTATTAAATATTACATGACATCTGCCTGTGACAAATCTGAGCAATCCGATGTAAACACAGAGAACTCGGTAAGAGTAGGCGTATAGCAATATAACCTGAGAGTAACATATAAGAAGAATTAATATATTTCAGATCACAAAGAGGGCAAACAAGTATTGCATGAATGATCTGCATTAATCAGATTCCCAATCTTTTAAGGATGTATTCTGCTTTGAAATTATTTTTTTTTTAACAGATGTTACAGCAAGTCAAGGCCAGAGGATTTATACAGCACATTCCAGCATCACTGAAACTCAAAAGGGCTAGATAAGAGCTGATTTTGGGATGAAAGTAAATAAAATACATTAAAACATTAATATTGAAAAAATAGCAAAGGGGTTTGATAGTTCAACATTGCCAGCAGGTCTGTGAGGTTGCTCAGCACGCTGGTAATGCTAATGCATGTTATAACCTCATTTACATCTTCTGCTTTTTGTTTGAATGTTGTTACAGTGTTAGGCAGGACTGGTGTGGAACCCAAATGCTAGACACAGAGGCTGAGGCAGGGAGACATTGCAAACAATGATTTATTTCTTGCAGTGGAGCTGAGAGGATCTTGTATCAGGAATTGTCTTAAGTTTAGAGCTGTGGCAGAGCTGCTTCAGTGCGAAGATATCTTCAGACCAGAGGAAAACCAGAATTTACAGGAGTGGAAGCTCAGGCAGGAGTTGAACCAGGAACTCTGTGGACAGAGGAAAACCAGGGTAAGAAATCTGGGTTCAAAAATGGGTAGAAATACAATTAGATGGCTGGAACTAGACTGACTGAGTGAACAGAGTCTACGATCTGGCAGAGTGGTGGAGTAGCAGTCCAGTATTTGTAGTGGAGGTGATTGTAGATGGATAGCAGCTGCAGCCCAACTCCTGCACACCAGAGTCCACTCCTGCAATCAAGCAGAAGCACACACCCCCAGCCTACTGGGAAGAGGAGAGCATGACATACAGTATGTAAACTAAGCATAAAAAGTAAGGAATTTGATTATTTCTTTGTTGTAACAATGCTTCTTGGCAAATCTTATACCGTTGGAAAGCCTGTTTATTTCTCTTTTAAATGGTGCCACATTTGTAAGGAACATGCATTTGTGGGATGAGCAGCAGAGCTGAGTATGTGGGTTGCACCTTGTGAAAAATCTACCAAATCTTCTCCACCAATGCCAAACATCTTATAATACCATTGACTCTTATTGGTGTTGTTTAGATGGATTGGATGATTGAATTCTAAAGAACCAAGACATATTGGCAATGTAACAATTTATTCATTTAACAATCAGGAGACTCAGTAGAAGGTCAAAGAATCATACACAGCCACAACAGCCTGGCACCTCCTCCTCATGCTGGTCACCAGCCTGGTTACACACTGCTGTGGGATGGCATCCCATTCTTCAACCAGCATTTGTTGCAAGTCAGTCAATGTGGTTGTGTTGTAACCTGGTCCTGTCACTTTCAAACCGGACCCAAACTGTTCAGACAGGAGCTTTGCAAGATGGATTCACCAGTGAGAAACACGGCCTATCCATCTGCTTTGCAAGGTTAGTTGTGTTGGTCACTATGGCACAAACAGTATACCCAAGCTGATCCCACAGTTGTTCAATGGGGCTAAAGTCAGGACTACTGGCAGGCCCTTCCATCCTCTCCAGTCCAAAACTCTGGAGGAAGTCTCTGACAAACCCTGCTATGTGGAGGTGAGTGTTGTCATGTTGGAGGATAGAGTTCAGTCCCAGGCTGTGACAATATGGTACTGCCACTGGTTGCAGAATCTCATCTGGATATCTCAGTATCTTCTCCACACTTTGATCCCCATGACCCAACTGCCATAGGCAGATTCTGGACTTGCTTAATCCCATTGTTCAGGTGGATGTTACGGATAGGCTTTCTTATTTTTCTGTCCCTACATGAGCTCTGATGCAAAATAAAAAAAAAATGTACATGTGGTTAAGGCATAATGTTTCTGGTCTCAGAAACTTAGTTCATCTGTTAATATCTACTCAAAAGCACATCAAGGAAGGTGGAAATATGTTTTGCATTAATTGGGTTATAAAACAAAGAATCATCAAAAATAAAATTTACATTGAAGGCAAAAACACACTTCCACGGTGGCTTGTAAATAAAACATAAAGATATCTAAGCCCATCTAAGCTATTCTGTATTCTTTTAGGTTGTCAACTAACTGTTGCAAATGAAATGGCATCCATGAAAACATGGTCAGAGTTCCTGAGCTCCTTTGTCTTATAGGTTCCTCTGGATCGCTGTTGCAGACAGCTTTCTGCTGTGCTGCCTGTGCCTCCTGGCAGCCGTTGATCTAGTCATACACAAAGAGGTGACCACGCTCTGTCAGTTAGCCTTTGATAGTAAAACAGCCTTCCTTTCATGATCAGAACTCTTACATGTCTCGCCTTCAGACACACTATTACATTTGAGTCTCTGCATCCTATATAGGCGTCTTTGTGTCATTCTGTGTTGTTTGTTCTTGTCCTATTTTTAAATTGTTTGGCTTTTACATGTTTTTTCACTGTACAGCACTTTGGTCAGCTTCTGCTGCTTTAAATTCGCCTAATAATTAACCTGACTAGACTCCAACTGCTGTAACCACTACTATTAGTCTTACATTATTTTATCATTAGAATTCTAATATGAATCTTAAAGCTGTTCAGATCAAACTGCTACAATTAAGACTGCCAGTTGTTAATGCATGTCTTAAAATGATCAGTAGTCTGTCCAATGTTGCTGTTACCACTAATACTACATATATTTAGGGCCTGAGCACTGACCTCGGAGTGAGGACCCTATTAAAAGTGAAGGAATTCTTATCATCATTCTGCACAAAGAATCACTAATTTGGGACCCTAACATGATCAAAACTCTCCAGAGTCTCCACAAAATTCAGCCATTGTGTGAAGGTTAGTATTTTGATGGCTTCGTAAAATTCCAACACACAAGGGTGCCCTGGCAGCACCAGAAATCAGCAAGGAGACTGGGTAAGAGCTACAAGCTTGAGTTTATAAATATTTATCATGAATATATGAAAAGAGTATCTTGGGACCATCCTCTAAAATGTACAGGAAGAGCAGTACAAACAGCTAAGTGTCAAATTTCACGCAGATTCGCAAGTATCATATTGTAATAAACTCCTCTGATGAATTTAAGCTGCAGGTTTTTTTTTTTTCTTTTTTGCTTATTCTAGACAAAATGATGATCTAGAGTTGTGCCATCTGTGAGTTTTTGTCATAGGAGGGATCCAATGACCAGGGACCAAAGTTGGAAAAATGTTTTTGTAGTGTTCCTTGACCAATTATTCCATTTAATCATCACCAAACATCACATGGATGGTCAGACATTAAACCTGAGTACATCCATGCCTCTTATTCTTTTTGGCACAAGGCCCCCATTTCATTCTTATTTGTTCATCCTACAACACATAAAAAAATTTAGCCTCTGCTCTGCTTTCAACTTATACCTATTGTCTTTGCCATGCACATAGATCACAAATACACCTACAAAAATGTCTCTTGGACCCATGTTCAAATCCCAACAGGATTTCAAATTGATGCCTCTTTTTTGGTGCTTAAGTACTAAATCCTGTTGTAACTTTGGGAAACATTATTCAAGGGTCTTCTAAATTCTATAGCAAGACAACAGTGTAAGACTGAACAAGACTGCAAACATATCATCAAATTGCCCCTACTGGCAATAGGAAGTGACACAATTGGGCCATCTCTTTATTCCTCTTAAAAAAGTGTATTCCTGTTTGTTTTATAAGATGCTAAAAACTGGCTCAAAAATTAGAGTGCTTTCAGCATCTATATGAATGAATGAATGAAATATTGAAAATATGTCAATATTCTTGACTCTGGACAGCACCAAAGATCACAGTGCAATATCACGGCATTAATCTCTGAATCTAAATCTCCAGGTGATAAATCTGCTTCAATCAGGGCATGATCATTATCCACGATGGACTCTTGGACAAGGTCTTTAACACCACTAACACCTGTCTATTAACTCAGATGTATGTCACTTTAGACCAAAACATCTGCGAAATCATACTATTTAATATATTCAGGTATAATTTCAAGTCTTTTTTAGGGCTAGGCAATAGGCCTAAAAATTACAAGCCTGTGATGGCATACTCAACTCATGTCTGTGCATAAGATCACAGAAATGTGTTTAATAAGTCTCTCTGTGTTTACTTCTGTGTAACCACCCATGTACACTAGTTTTAAGTTTCATCTCTTTCTATTTCATGCCACAGCTCACTTCTTTGAATCATCATGGGCTTAAATCACACATATATACAGTTGTTAAAGCCTCTATAAAACAAAACTACTACAGTGCTGGGGTCAAGACAAACCAAGTTGATCCACTGCAGCTCACTTTGTGTTAAAGCCTTAGACATCTGGCAGAGATGCTGCAAAATAGCACACTTACTTTTGTTGCTGTTATTATGGACATTAAACTTGGAGAGGAAAGAACACACATTTTAACTGTTATCATAATCACACATTAAAACTGGTGACCTTTGGCTTGTTGGCATGTGTGCAAAACAACACGTACCTAAACCACTGATGATAGTGTTGCAAAAAAATCCATTCTGTGGCACAAATTATACCAATGACAATATTGATATTGGTTACTGCCCTTCTATAGTCTTATCTTATATGTTTTTATGGCTAGAATAACCAAGCAGGGCATCACAGTCACCGACGAAAACTCCCCCTTACACTAAGGCTCACTGCAATATTTTATGGGTGTATCAGGTATTCATCAACTAAATTATTTCAGCATCAGTCAAAGCTGTATAGTCAAAGTGTCTGCACTTGCACAGTCTATCTTTTCTTCTTCTGTTAAGGTTGAAAATTGCTCTATTTACACTATACATAGAGCAATTTCCAGCTAAATCTTGCTTTAACATACCATAGATGTTAGTGCCAACATCTTGGAATAGATGTTGAAACAACTCTCACTTTTGAACCTGTTTTGTACATCTTTTCAGCAGTGGCTATGGTGCTCTGAGGGGTCATTTTTAGGTGGATTGCTTTGATTTTATTCCTGAGACCTTTCTGATGGCAGCACACAGCTTTATTTATTAAGTTTCTATAGAAGGTGAACTATGCTGACATTACGTCTATGCAGACTGGGTTTTACTCGTCATTTATTTCTTAAACTGTTCTCAAGAAAAGCTACAAAAAGAACTCTACAAATCCAGCATACTGGATTGATATTTCCATCAGGTGAACTTAATAAAAGTTTAACAATTATTTGTTTACAAATTGTAATGAAAGAGAAATATGCAAAGTCTTCAGCGATTACACTCCATTGTGATGACTTCACAGCTACTTGGAGGGAATGTGAGGCAAACAGCAGGAATAGGATATCCTATGGAGTCTTGACATCGGTGTTGGTTGAAATAAGATATGCAGGATCAGATAAGGAGTAGACTTCTGAGAAGTTAGACTAGGAGGTGGCTTGGGCAGGAGACTGAGGTATGCAGCATGGGATGAGCAGAAGACCTGTGAGGATCTGGACTAGATGCTGATGAACTGGGTGGAAGTGGCTGGGGTGGAGGAGGGTTGCAGCATCCAGACTGAAACGACAGGCTGATTGTAAAAGAGATTAATCAGATTTAAAATATGACATGTGCATGATTGGTCAAATGAGGTTGTGGCAGAATCTAATAAGCCGAGTGCTTCAGTGAGTGAACTCCCATAATCAGCTGATCACCAGAGGGGGAAGAGGGAGAGATATGGATGAATGGTGACTAATGAATGAGTAGAAACAGCCTTTCTGCTTGAACTCTCACTGAGCTCCATTTGTATTTCTAATTATATGTATACTGAACAATAAAACTCATTAGATATCAGCATTTTTAAAGACATTTTTAAAGACATTTTTAAATAAATCCATTATCATTTATATTCCATTTGCCTTGGAAGTCAGATGTCTGAGCTGGAACTAAGCGTGGTGAATGTGCAGGTCACAATTTGTCCATGAGAGCGTTTTGGAGTTTTTGGATTGTGTATTTGATGAGTTTGATGAGGGAAAGCCGGATTACTGTCTGCTTACATTGAGTTGACACAGCAGGTCCGAACTCGGCAGCGGTGATCTAAAAATAGCTTGCACCGACAACTGAAGGTAACGAACCTATTACTAAGACTATAGGAATTATGGCAGAAATTATGGCGAATTTGCCAAAATGTTGAAATATCCCTTAAGATGATATGATATCAGCCCCGCTTGCATCCTTTGCCTATATGACTACATTCACTTTGATTTACACTGAGAGTAATGTCTTCATGATCTTTCTTATTACTAACAGTACGATAATGTTCATAATATAAAGATTTGAAGGGGGACAAATGCATAAAAATAGTACAAGTAGAGGACCGCTGTGGCCTGATGATGTCACACTACCCAAAAAATTCAAATTTCTCCAAAAACATATCTAATCTGTGGTTTTGTTCAGTATGCATGAAAGAGATACAAATATCTATCCTATCCATCTATCCATCCTTAAAAACTCGAAACAACTTATCAATAATAGGACAGAAAACTTTTTTTTTTTAACATGTTCATAATATAACTATATTGAAGCCAGTCTAAAAAGGTCATGTGGTGTAGTAAGTGATAGTTTCAACCAAATTTCAACACTGAAATCTCATTTCTTGCCTGTTGGGAGTTTTTTTTTTTTTTTTTTTTTTTTTGCCACTTTTACTTGGTAATCATGCCAAGCGCTGTTCTAATGTTGGATTAATGTTGCATCTCTGTGAATAATATAACAAAGACTGATCTGCTCTTTTTTCAAAGTGTCCTTGATGTAATATTTGGTTTGTATTGATGCAATACAAATGAAACCAGATTCATCTTATACCCTGAAACTCAACCCACATCAGAACACTCAGAGAATGGTCTAAATCAGCAGGATTCCTGCTTTGAATATGATTCTAGTTTTCTTGGATTTATGATGCATTAAAGTTGAATGCTGCCTCTTTATGTTCTGGTTTCACCCCAGGGATTGACTGCAAACATGCCCCAGACAACATTCAAGGTCTGGAAGTTTAATAAAGTAGCAGCAAATAAGATGTGTTTTTTGCCCTTAACCATCCAGTACTTTAAAAAAACAAATAGCAGAATTTTAAATCAATTCTTTGACAGTGAAAAGATATAAGAACTGGAAGAATGTGCTGCTCTCGTCAGGACTTTAGAAACAGTGTTTTCGAACAAGCCGACGCTGTCAGATTGAGTTTTTGAAGAGACCCGAGGACTTGTGCTGAGCCTCAGTGTGCTTCTGTGTTTTACAACCTTACACTGTATAGTTTGAAGTTTTCCTGGTACAATGAAATATTGAGGATGAAACACACAACTATACAGATTTAGAAAGACTGTCACAATACAGATGATAAATATCTTTGACAGATGTGCACGTATGACCGGGCTTTGCCAACAGTGCATAAGGCTCTGACAGGATTTCATTATATGTGAACACAGAAAAATGATAGCATGTATAAAAACAAATCTTATCAGTTTACAGAGGGAGAGGGAAGCTTGCAGAGAGCTGATCCCAGCAGTTTGAAAAACATATTATTCTGTTGTTATCTTGAAATATAATTCTTAAAACACTGATGCACCACATGCTGCTAATGTCCCCGAGGGCAGAAGGAGTTCTCTTAAAGATGATTAAAAACAGCCCGATAATGCAGCTCAGTAAGGTATTCACAATTTTCTTTTATTCACTCTTTGTGATGGGGGGGATACCTCGGTCAAACATCTCATGCCCAGTTTCTGATTGTCAGTCCAAAAAAATCAGTTATTTTACATTGTAGACATTTTTGCTGCATCAACACTTCTTCATAAATAATGAAAAACCCTTCCGAATATTGGCATTGAATGTTTTCACGCTTGGTTTAACAATCCTGTCAACCTTAGACAAAAATCATTAAGCCTTTTTTTTTCATTTCCTCTTGAGTGTGTGAAAACCTTGCCATTGTTGCCAGAGATGACTTGTATCTGGGAATCTAAAGTGTCAGCTACAGCCAAAGTTAAGTGAAGTTTGAACTCAGGAGACTTTTTGCTGCATTCTGCATTGACGGTCCTTTTTTCTTCCATCCTAAAACTGTGACTCCCTCTCTGCTTTCATCTGTAAAGTTGCATAGGCAACAGCAGTGCACAAGTCAGAGTGGATTGGATTACAGAGGCCCGCTTGCACCTCCTCTCCACCAGTTGAACTCTTTTTGATCAGAACATGAGCACCCTGCAGAAGTGAGAGGGGAGAAGAGCAGCTCAGCTTAAAATGACTACCCTTTACTTCAACTTCCAGTTTGATTGAGGCTCTGCAAAGGTGGTAATCACTGTTCGGACAATGCTAACGGCAGATGTCTTAAAATAGGAAGGCTGTCATTTTTTCTGCCATTTGGTTTGGACTGAAATATCCCTCTACCTATCTAATTGGTTACACTGACATTTAGGACTTGTGGTGTCTAGAGGATGAATCTGACTGAATTCTCAACATTTCTCCTCACACCAAAATATGGCGTTTCTTCTTTTGTGAAATACATTGAAATAATTTTAATAGAAACTCAATATAAACTCTTGGTGCATATTCAGGTATGGTTTTGTTGACCTAGGATTATAGTTTATTCACCTTTTCTTTGCTGGACTATTGTCCTTTTCCCAGTATGAAGCACAAGGGGTGAATTGATTTATCAAAGGATGTATGTTAAACTCTTCTATTGGTAACAAATTTGGCTTCTGGGGTCCAGTAATCTAGTTATGTTGGTGCCTCCCATGTACAGAGGATGTTGTCCTCAAAACAAACAGCTCTGGTTCAAATCATGCCTGTGGTTCCCTTCCTGCATGTCATTCCCGCATCTCCCTCCCCAGTTTCTAACTCCACCCATTGTCCTATCAAATAAGACATGAACCCTCATATACCTGTTTCAGTCAGGACAGACCTAGAACGAGTTAACAATCATTTTTAACAATAAATTTTACAAGTTTGGAAATGTGACAAGTCTTTGTCGAATACAGCTAGTGATGTCTTATGTACTTAAAGGGGTAGTGAGGCCAACAGCAGGATAGGATACCCCCCTTATGGAGTCTAGACACTGATGGTGTTTGTGATGGAACAAATAGGATCAGATGAGGAGTGGACTTCTGAGGAGCTTGACCCAGCCACTGATGAAATGGCTTGGAAGTGGCGGTGAAGGGATGCAGGATAGCACGGAGAAGCTGAGGGTTGCAGCGTCCGCACTGAAACAACAGAATGACTGTGGCAGAGGGGAAAACAAATTCTAAAGTATGACAGTTGACTAAAATGTTGTGTTTTGAAAGATTTCTAAATTATTCATGTTTTCTCATTTTTATGACAGGTGGTCTATTAAATTTGTTTAGCACTGTATGTGTTTACTATGCCAAATTACAGAAATATTAGTGAGCATGTTGTCCGATAAGCTGCTAGGTTGAAGAGTTTTTTAGACTTAAAAAAAAATTAAAAAATCAACTATAGCATGACATATTTTGGCCCTCTCAAATTTTCTGAATTCAATAATCCTCTGGGGGCCAGATGAAAAGTTGTGGGGGGCCTGATGTGGCCCCTGGGCCTCCAGTTGATTATCACTGCTCTAGGGCATGTGCAGAATGCCTTGGCCGGTCTAATCTTATTGAAGTACACATACAAGAGAAAATCAGCCAATGCAGTATGTGTTGGTCTGACTTTGAGATTATAGTGTGGTTTCAGACAGAAGTCCAAGTCCAGCTTTAGTCGGACTACCACAATAATTTGACCTTCCTATCTGCATTTAAGAGTATTGGATGCTGGGGACAAAACATCTCCTTACTTCACACCAAACTGTAGGAAGGTGGCATTAAATGATGCAAAATAATAACTTTATTTATCTATATAGCACTTTTAAAAACATGGGTTTACAAAGTGCTTTGACATGTGCAGAGGCAAACAGAAGAGCAAAGCAACAAACCCAAACAAAAGACAAGACAGACGTGACATGCAAACAACATCAGCAGAATCCAAACACTTGAAGAAACTAACCAAAAATATGGACGAGATAATAACTAATCAACATCAAAATAAAATCAACTTGCCCGATAACTAAAGCCATCAGCCTGTTTAAAAAAAAACAGAGGCAGAAAGTGCAGACATATGGTTCAAAATCAAGGGAAAATGTTCAACGAAATGCCCACAGAAGTAAAAGTAATCTTTTCATGTCAGTGGCATTAATAAATCTGTGCCTGAGTAGTTTTAAAGCACTGCCAACACTGCTTTAAACTTTTAATCTTGTTAAATCAGAAACATAAAGTGTGGAACTCTAACGAAAGGAAAGCTGGCTCCAACTGACTTCTATGCTTCTAAACTGTTTGTTGTCCTCCCTGGATGCACTGCCACGAATAAAGCTGCCATAACCACGGCTCCTTAAATAAGTGCAAGGGCCAACAAAGGACAGCATAACACCACAGTTAGATAAGCCACTGCTGTCCCCACTCTTTTCACCTAATGCAACTCAGAGCTGGAGAGCTCTGCTACATTATGCTTCCTGCAGATTGGAAAAAAAAACCTCAAGTATTCGATGATTACCACATAAGGGCCGCACAGGGACGGGTTCAGGGGAAAGTTGGACGTATGCTGCAGATGCACTCTTCTAGCAGAATAGTCTGAGCGCTCTCCTCAGGGATGCCATTGAGAAAATAACTAGGACGAATGCGTGAAGGTTTTCTAATAATTATCGCCACAGGAACATCTAATCTGAGAACGAGGCAGCTGTTTATTCAAACCTTTGGTGTTCAGAGGACAATGTGCTTCAAATACGTCTAAAATATCCCTTTTTCTATCAGTAGAACTTTCTTCAGAAAAGTTTTTGATCCCTCTGATATGAATTCAAATGACCAGACGTGTGATATGAATAACTCAGCGTGGTATTTCAGATCAGAAATTTGTTTGTTCCTTTGGAAAAGCCCAGGAAGATCAAACAAATAATTGAGCGCCCCGGAGACATGAAAAGGTAATAAATTTGGCCGTCTGTGTAAAAAAACCTGCTCAGCACATTGAATACTGAATCCTTCTTCAACATTTTATATTAGAAACTTTTTGTATCACTCTAACTGCTAACTTACATGGCATATCAAAGTATTATTGCTCCCAGGGGAGTGATCATCCACATCTTCATCTCAGTCATTAAAAGTCAGCCAAGTAACTTTTAATGACATGCTCCCTTGTTATTCTTCTAGAAATAACTAGAAAATAATTATGTTTTAAAACCCAATGGTAGCAACCATGCACTGACCTAGAAAATACTCAAAGTTTCTTAGAAAGTTTTAAATATTCATCTCAAATCTGCTCTGATTATACCTTCACTAACAAGGTTATGGATTTGGCTCTTAGTTATTACCTGGTGTTTTAAAATGTACCAAAGGACTTGCATGATGTTAGCTGGACAGGTAGGCCTAGAGCCAGAGAACAATTGATCACAGTTTGGTTGAGCTCCAGGAAAAAGATTTCCACAATTAAACTTTTAATCATTTAATCTCTAGATATGAATTTGAGGCTGATTGCACACACCAATGGTAGGGTCAAAGAATCAGATTTAGGATTCAGAAAGGACAAAAATGCAAATATTTACACAATAATAACATCAGCAGAGTTTTGAAGACACAAGTAAAGAAATAATGGGAAGAGATTAGCAATAACCAACAGCTGGAGCTGTAAGTCGACTTAAAGTTCCTGTGAGGAGTTTTTCGTGGTTTATAAAAAAGTCTGAAATTAATAATGATATCTTTATATGAATTTAATAAGCTAACAGTATACTAACAGTGGTTCAGTATGTTTCTGTGTGCTTTTTTACAAGATGATTTTTGTGGTCAGGTTTTCTGTGTCTGGGTTCTTTTTTTTTAATAGGGCTCTGTGAATGGTCTGTATGTATGACAAGGCACTTTTTAAGCCCTTGTTTTTAAAAATACTGCACAAATAAAGTTTTTTTGTTATTATTTAAAATGACTAAAACATGGATGTTTGTGAGACAGATAAGGTTGGCTTGTCACTCCAAGTGACTCTTAACCACTAAGTGAGTACATTTCAAGAAAATTTTGACTGGAAGTGAGCAGGATAAATAGAAATCACCAGTCCACCATTGTTGTTGTCAGCATACTTGACTTGACTTGACATGATATTTTGTCCGTATTTGAACACCTGTTTTTTATCTAGCTATTATGTCCTGATGAGGACTCATTGAAGTTGAAACGCATAGATATCCCTGTTCAATAAAGGATTTTTAATTACATCATAGTGCCACTTACACCATGGACTTTATTAGCAAGTAATCTGGTAAATCATTGTTTTCTTCTTTTTGCATTATCCTTGTCTTCTTATCCTGAAGGGCACCAGATTCTTGTTACAAAGTTCTGGACATTTTGACCACATAGCACTTGACCTCTTTTTTTGCATTTAGATTTTTGGACTCAGAATATGCACGTCATGTCACTGACCCATAAACGTTTTCAGAGATAACGCTGTAATGTCATTTTAGATGACAAAGAACACTGGTGATTTCAAAGATTCTCTCTCTGGAACCCATTTTAATGCATAAATGTTGCTATTGAAATAATGGTTTTGGATGCAGTTTTTAGTTAATTGGTTATCTGGAGTTTTGCAGTCCCTAAATACCTTCTCCTTCAAATATGGGCTAGGCTATACCAGAATGAACCTGGGCTCTTTTTCATAAACATTGAGAGCTCACAACAGTTTAAACTTCTTGAAGGAGTCCTAACTCCTTCACGTGATTTAGGAACATTCTTGAATCTACTCTGAGCAAGGAAATAATGGAAATTTTTCTCTTAGTGTAGAGGCCTTGTTGACCCTGTTGCTATGTATGACTCATTCTTGCAAAAGCTATGATTGACTGAGGAGGAAAAGAGGGAAAAGAAATTCTTTGTCTCCAATAATGACAAAGGGACACTGAAATTCATTTTTTAATCTGATAATGTCTACTGTAACTATAAACACTTACGAACATCTCCACTACACGCTTCTATCAACAATATACTTTACATTGCTGACAAAGGGTCTGACCTGCTCACATGTGCTCTTTCCTTCTTATATGCTGATAGTTATCAACCTGACATGCCAGATGGATTTGTTTCACACATCTGTCTGGAAACCTTCAATACTAAGTGTTTGGGAAAGGGCAGAGGATTTGAAAAAAATTGGAGTGTGATTGGATGAACGTTCTGTCTGTCACATCTTTATGGGCCAATCAGAGCAACAAAACACGTGACGTAGCCGCGACCGAGGTGCGCGTCCGCACCTACCAAGGAATAACACGAACCATGGCGCCTATAGACATGTCACTACATGACTTTTGTCATTTTTGAAAAGAAAACAACTCACTGCTGTTCTTTGTTCTTCTTTTAACAGAGAAATGCCATCAAGTTCTGATAAAACTGGCGCTTTAGCAGCATCCATGCTAAGCTCTTCTGCCATAATTGCACCAGCCCCTTGTTGCTGCTTGCTTATGTCACGACTCAGCCGTGCCTGAAAGTAATGCTCCTCATCACTGATTGGTCCTGTCATTTTCTAACCGGTCACAAATGGTTCAGACAGAAGCTTTGCAAGATGGATTCGCCAGTGATAAACAAACAGGCATATCCAACTGCTTTGCAAGGTTAGGTAGTTATAGAAATCTGTATAATTATCATCAAGTGACCTTTCATCTGAGATGCCGTATATCTCAGACTGGAAATATATGCAAAAACTCGAAATAAAATCAGATTCAACTTTTGTTTAGGGTTAGGGTACCAAAAGTTAAAAGTCAGAAACCTGACCTGCAATGACAATTATCAGACAATTATGCAATGACGGACGGACAGACAGTCCATCCGTCCATCTGTCCCTCCATCCCTCCGTCCATCCGTCCGTCCAATGAAATTAAAAATAAAACACCACAAACTACGGAAATACACAACAAAGGTCAGTACATCACCTCCCACCCCTTGGTTGAGGTCACTCCACTATAGAGGTCTGCAGCCAGATGCCTCTCTAAGTGGTCACAATAATCTCATAATAGGGATCCCACCTTAGGAGCTTCCCTGCTTTGCAAACTGTTTTCAAATTACTAGTCTAAACTTTAAGGAGAAATCCTTAGAAAAAGTCATGATTCTAAAAATTTTCTCAGAATTTTGTCATTAGGAGCAACGTTTTGTTGTATAGGAAGCTTTGTGAATCCGCCCCCTGGACTTTAGCGAGGTTTACAGAGCCATGGGACAAAAAATGGCTAACACAGAAGAGGAACATGCTTTTAATGTTTCTCATTTTAATGAATTTGCTTTCCTTTCTTCATCACTGCCTCCTGATTCCTTGCAGTTGTAATTGCCTTACAGGGATTGTCTAGCAGCACAGTGCTCACTGAGACAGAGTCTCAGATACTAGTTTATGCCTCTGTATCTGCGATAATTAAGGTTTGGAGTCACCTCAGGAGATAATGTGGCAGCTTCTGACTTTGGCAATCTGTTGTGCAGTGTTTGGGGTAATTCAACAACGGGGTGGGACAGAGTCCTAGAGTTGGAAAAGTGCCTCCTGAGTGAGTTTATTGGTATCATTTAGGACAGCAGAGGAATAAAACTGCTATTTTTGCCTTTATTAGAAGGAAATTACATTATATCTGAGACAGCCATTAGGCTATCTTGTGTCATTTAAGGTGTGAGTCCTCTGCCTTTCAAATATTAATGCCATAGTGCTGTCTCTTGTCAGGTAAATTGCCTGGAGCAAACAGGTAATGAATCCTGTTATAGGAGCAAATAGCTAAGGCATAGAATTCATAGAGGAAGCTATCAAAAAAGAGGTTAAAATTAAACCTTCAGTTTTGATAGTATACAAAAAGAACAAAATCTATCTATAATTAAAGAAGCAGTGCATCCCAGTTGGCTCCATCACAACCACAACAACAGTTAATTGCTTTGTGCCTGGGACAGCCTGTTCAAGTACTTGGGAATTTGGTCTGACAGCACCCTGTACTTCTTCCAACATAAAGTGAAACCCCTAGTTGAAGGTTTTGCCTTCAAGATCAGAGCTGGCTCTCTCCTCTCTCACTCTTGGGGCGAGCAAGGCAGGCACTGAGCCCCTGTTAGTGTGTCCAGCCAGTCAGTGTTGGGATTCTGATTAACATTTTCATCCTGTACCAGTGGGTGGTGTAAATGACCAAAGCAAACGTCTCACCCGGCGCGTGAATGACAAGCTGAAAAGGCTTCTAGCACAAAGGCCGTAGCTCTTTAGCCTCTGGAGAGAGAAGCTTTGATTTATTTACAAACTGTTGGGGCTCTGTGAAAGTAAAAGCAGCAGACTCAAACCCTGGTGCTGCATGCTCGTGTTGTTGCCAGAATTAAAGGCAGCTCCAGAAAGAAAAAAAGAACTCTCCAACATCTCTTCCTGACAAGAGGCAGCTCATTTGTCCCACAGTCTGTCTGCCACTGCCAGCAGATCACGATCATCCTTCCACTGCTAGATTAAGGTGATGCACTGCACGTATCTGCCTTTTCAAAGAGCCGTGTGATAGGTTACATGTTTTGAAGAGATGCATAGGTTTGATGCCAGTGTTTTTGACAAGTCACAGTCAGAAGTACAAATGCTTTCCTTGGTAAAATTTCAACTGAAAAATCTCTTGACGTGTGCTCTTTCTCTTTTCTTTTGGCCTATTCAAGTTTCTTGCATTACATCTTTTTTCACCCATAAAAAGCTCATTGAAACACTCATATTCCAGCACGCTCATGTTGGAAAAAAATCTTTTTTTTAACGTAATGCTTTGTAGGATTCAGATCAAAGAAACAGACCCACATCATAACTGTAAATTAATTTTACCAAACTTCTTAAAAAGTTGAGCTCATTAGTCCCACTCTTGCATTCAAGGTCATTCATAGAGCTTATATAAGAATCTATGTCAGATAAAAGTGGGTTATTTTTGACATTTTTGTCATATCTTTTCCATCACCCCTCGCATGTTCCCTCGTGGGCAGCGTGTTGTCTTGTTGTAGCCAATTTTTGTGATCATGTCACCACTTTCGGATGTGACCTGAAGTTGATCCCTCATACATTGGAGCCATGTTTATGCTTATTTTCTCATGAATCTGATATTCAGGGTAAGGTTTCTCCAAAATATGTCTGATGAAAAACTCAGGGGTACAGAAGCCCTAAGGGGACATTCATCCTTACATTTTATTTACTTGTCCTTCTTGCATGCAAAATTCAGTTGTTTTTCTGGAGATCTTGACAGGTTTATCTTGTTATCTCAGAATAGCAATGCTGTTGTCTTGAGAAGCCCTTCCTCATCTCTCAGCTGTGCCTTCTTCTAATAATGGAAGCTATCATACAGCCTCTTGGTGGTGGCTCACGCAACAGGTTCCCAAAACACACAGGGTTGGGAAGATCAGCCTTCTCTTACTTTGCCCCAAATACCTGAAATGAGCTTTAAATTCATTTTCAACCAACCATACCTATTACCACTGACACAATTCTGAGTTTTAACTGCTGGTTTTAATTATAGCTTTCAGTCATTTCAATATTCTAACACAGCAGCAGCTGTAGCTTACATAACTCCTTTATCTACATGGATAACTACGTAGATAATGGAGATACGTTAAGCACACCAAGAAGCTATGTAAGCTATATATCTACAGTATGTTACATGTGTAGCTAACTTAGCTTTAGCTACATTTGCTAAAGCTCATATTACTTAATCTCGTTTAGCTATAGATAACATAGCTACATAGCTAACATAGCTAATGTAGCTATGTAGCTACATAGCTAACACAGCTGACGTCGCTCAAGCTAAGCTCTCAAAGCAGCTATGTAGGCTATGCAGGTATTCTGTCTACATAGCTACATTAGCTTTAGCTACATTTGCCATTTGCTAAAGCTCACATTGCTGAAGCTATCCTGATGACACTGGCTTATGTAGTAACGTTTATTACATACCTAGTGTAGCTATGTTAGCTAATGAAGCTAAAATGAGTCACAGTTCGTGTACCTGCTTCTAAAACAGATCTATACACAATTTAATCCTAGATTAGACCTTTGGCCTTTTTCTCTATCTTATTTATGAAATGTCACTCAGTCTGTCTTGTTTGAAATGTGGTTATTTCACATTGGTCAATGCCAGACTTTTTAATAACTAAAGTTGAATCTAAAAAAAAAAAAAAAAATTGAGTACTATATGGTATCTCTAAAGTAAGAGCTCTTACTAAACACTCTTGGGAGTGGCAGTACAGGCTTGTTGATGTCTTTAAAATGACACACTTACATTACGGGTTTAACTAATTTCCAACCTCCAATGCCACAAGCTAATCACACTTTTTGCAGCCCCACAATGCACTCAGAAATCCACCTCACAGACCTCTATAGAAAAGCATTACAAATGTTGATTTTCCTGCTGTTTCATTGAAATGTATACAGTTATAGATTAGAAAAAAATGGTCAAAAGATGCCCATGGGGTAAATGCATCACTGATAGGAAGTATCCTGAGAGGCTAAGGAATAAGGTGTATTTAAACGGTTTTTGGGCACAGCAGAACCAGGAGCTTGTGGGGACCATACTACCTGCCCAGACAGTACCCTAGGCCAGGGGTTCCCAACCTTTTCAGCCCATGACCCCCAAAATAATGGAGTCGAAGACCAGGGAACCCCACTGTCCCAAATATTGGTTGTGGCATAGTTAAACATAGCCACACACATTCACATTTGATTTGAGCAGAAATCTAAACAAATGACCATGTTTTTATTTAAATGTTACCAATTTAATGCATATATTTTTACAGAAATGTGGAAGATACACAATTTAAAACCATGTAGAAATAGTCTGTTTCTTGGAAGGCATCTCGCAACCCCCACTCAGTGCCTCATGACCCTCCAGGGGGTCCCGACCCCCACTTTGGGAATCATTGCCCTAGGATGTGCTTACTCATCACATCCACCCCTTACTCAGTCCTAAAGGTATTGACTATGTTTTTAATCCACAGATTATAATTCCATGCCACTAGTATTATGTAAGGACAATGAGAACATGACTAGGGTTTTGTGAATCTTCCCTCCCAACCCATGGTGCCTTTGGTCAGCTTACTTGCCACATCTATGCCTTACTTCAGTCTCAATTTTTGTCCCAAGCATGCCCAAAAGTTCTATACAGTACTTATATAATCGCATACATCATGTCAGTAACACCAAGTTTAAAATAACTTGCAACAAGTTTTGCCATGTGGCGTTAACTGCAAGTTAGCTAATCACTTCTAACATTATGTCCAACTTCAACTTGTCTGTTCTTTTTTTGTAAATAGACAGCAGGGTTAACTGTAGTGAAAGGTGTCAGTTAATGTCTATCCAGTTGAAAACTAGTAACAGCAGTGGCTTAGCAATAAGTTCATTAGACTTTAAAATACTTGCAACACCTATGACACAGGTGACACCTATGTAGTAGAGAATCATGTTCTTTACACTACCTTTGAGATAGAAAAGTACAAACAGCCTTATGTACTTATAATTTGGCTGGGTATAAAGGCCTTGCCTCACTGAGTTTGTTGTTTTTGTCTAAAATTAGATTAAAAAAAATAGATTTTTCGTCACCAAAGCATAGACGAGTGAAAATTAGCTAACATTAGCTATTTAATGTTACATTACTGTCAAGATTACAATGACTTTCGTTCATAGTTCTGGGGCAGTAATGTTAGTTCAGTCAGGAACACTATCGTCATACATTTAACCATTTTACTGTGAAACTGATATACAGTTTGACTTGGTGGAGAAGGCTCTGTTTAAAGGATGTTATCTGGGCTAATTAGGTGGCATGCTTTGACTTTCCAGGAAGCATGTAGCTAGAAACCCCCATGTGGATAGATACATTTATGACGATGTGTACTGAATACAATAAAATGAGTAAGAAGCAAAAAATCCACAGTAGCATGAATCTAAATTAGGCTGCAACAAGCTTTATGCTATAAAGGAGGAGGCTGGGGTGGAGGAGGTGAAGCTTTGCCAGCAGCAGCAGCAGCAGCAGCATTAATGCAAGCAGGGATTAGAGAGAATGACATCATATGCAAATGGACCATTGCGTTAAGAGAAAGAGGTGTGACTGGCTATGGGAGCTGGGAGGTTATTAGGATCAGCTGGTGGTCAGCTGATTACAGCTGGGTGTATCCCGTGTCCTGCATGAACTACACTAAGTTTGATTTAAAAGGTGTGAATATTTCAATGATGTAAACTTAACATTTTAAGCAGGATTAGGACAAGTCTGTCCTTTTGTTCCTTTGATAAGGACAGCAGGGTGCCTGATAGCACTAATCCACGATCTCCTCTCCGGGTTTCCTTTCTTTCTCTTCTCACCTTGCTGGTTAGTCCATCCGACTGACCACCAACTGTCTTTCATTAAAAATATAAAATAAAAGTGGTTGAAACAGTGGTAGTAGGTGGTTTCTGACGCTGGCAACTTCTCTATATTGTTTAGCAGGAAGACAACTTTCTTGGAGTTTCTATAAGCGTATAACATCACATGAAAAGCTATGGACAGATTTTTGCATGACATGTTTTACTGATCTTCTTTTTTATGGTTTTAATGGTTTTAGCTATCATATTTTATAGCTTGCCTTTTTGTTGTTCCACTGATGCTGCACATTCTTTGATGGTTTTCTCTAATCAGACACGCTACATAGACTGTTTCATTGAAGGATTGATTTTATTGATTTAAGAAATATTATTTTATGCACTTATTTAAATAACTGCATACCTAATACCCCATTTTTATAAAGATATTTTTTCTGATCAGTTATTTTTTCATGCTTTTAGTTGAACTACTTCAAACACCTTAATCACATAAATCTAAATAATAACTTCGATCTAAAAAATGAACGCTCTTAACAAAACACTGACCCACTTTCCCATGCATATTGTCAGCAACCCAAAGTATCTGAGAGGCACTCGCAACTGTAACAAAAATTTGAGGATGTTTTGCTAAATTCTGAAGCACGACATCTCCCAGCCCAAAGCTACCAGCTGCAGAGTGACGGTCCCTGCCTCCATCGCCTCCAGCATCTTATTTTCTTGATTTTCCAGATAGCTGGTTCAGCCTGTCCAAAAGCCAAATGAGGGAGAGGGCACGAGACGGTTTATGACAGGAGAAGACACAGGAAGAGACGCAGGAGGGGAGGTGGCATGTTTTACTGTCATTCCATCTGCGCAGTCCTCACTAGATGGCAGTGTAGTGTAGGATTATAGTTTGACAAGTTTTACAAGATGTGGCATCATTTTAGAAACTTTTTCAGCCCGCCTTCTCTCCCTTCCTGTGTGTGTGTGTTTATGTGTGTGTGTATTTCTGTATGTGAGTGTGGGCATCTTAGAAAATGCAATAAGAGCTCTGAGTTATGCCAGTATTGAGGAAGTGTCTGACCCTCACCATTCTGAATGTTTATTTTAATAACTTGTCTTCATCTTACCGTGACCTTTGACGTCGCTGGGTGGTGCTCTTTGACTGGACCCGTCCTGTGGGTGTGGTTCA
Source organism: Cheilinus undulatus (assembly GCF_018320785.1). Taxonomy (NCBI): domain Eukaryota; kingdom Metazoa; phylum Chordata; class Actinopteri; order Labriformes; family Labridae; genus Cheilinus; species Cheilinus undulatus. The sequence continues at coordinate 33,224,503 of NC_054870.1, read as the reverse complement.
GTGATTGCAGAGAGCTCAGGAAATGAGTGTTTTATCAGCCTGTGCAAAGAAAACAACAACAGCGTTGTGGGTGGGAAACTTCTATATTTAACTCATCTGATGCTGCCAAGCCAAATAAAACCATCAGTGGATCATTTCCTGTTAGTTTCTCCTCCTAGATGTATGGATTTTTATTAGCCAGATAATATCTATGCTTATGGAGAGCATAAATATGATAGATTTCCTATTATAGATATAACAGCAGAGCCTTGTTTACACAGTATGAGCTGGAATCTATACAAGAAGGTGCTATACTTCACAATCTGTGTTTCTATACAGGGAGACAGATATTTGCACTAAAACCCCCCTGCACAAAAGTACAGCTCTTCCATGGCTCCTGTAGTGCATGCCTTACTTTATTTTTAACTATTTATCTTATCTTATTTTTAGCTCCTGTGGGAAGTTTAAGTAGGTAAAATAACAGCCTGAAACTGACATTGATATTAAGATATGACCTAAAAAGGCAAAGAAGATGACTAGTGACAAAAGTTACTATTTCTATCTTGTTATTTTTATTCCTTGGTAGTGTTGGTAGGGGGTAGGGTTCTATCAAAACAGTCATTTTTACACTGGAGATTAATTTCAAGCTGTATATTAGATCATCACTAAGAATCATAACTTGTCCTTCTGTTGAGATGTCATTTCAATCAACACAGTACCCCACAAGGTTTATTTGCTAAATAGTGCCTAACTTTTTCCTTGAAAGGCATGTTGATGACAACATGATGAAGAAAAGCTGTATGGGCAGCAAAGATACTTTTGACCAATTTATTTACTACAGTGAGTCTTGCTCCACTTTTTAAGGGTTGGGTAGGTACACCTGGCACCCCAACAAAGGGGGCCAATAAAGTATGACAGTATGAATCCATTATTTTGGTACCTTTCCCCCCTTTTAACAGTGGAAGTGCAAATAATTGTGCATCATACTGAGCCAAACTGAAACACTGGTGAGAATCAAGTTACAGTCTCCTTGTTGGCATTAAAAGTACTGCTGCTGTGTTTTTTTCTATTAATACACTGTAAAACTCCAGTTGATAACCCAGGCTTTTATTTATGTCAGTCTATAGAATCATCCTGCTTAAATTTGGGTCAGGAATCTAAACACAGCAAAGACAGGAAAAGACAGATGAGACTATTAAATTGTAAATTGATACTGGAAAGTATAGTTTACTGTGTGAAATAAATTAAAATCACAAGCAATTATCTGGCTTAGAAAGACAATATGCTGACCTGTGGTACAGCTATGCACAGTGTTATAATGTCTTTCTTTGACAGATGTTGAAGTTCATCCTTATTTTTGTGTCTTGCTTGCCTTTCTTCATCTGAGCCTCCTTACTTGTACCTATGAAAAAAATAAATCACTGTCAACAGTCATCATTGATTTTAGTTGTTTCATTCATCAGAATCTAAGAAAAGAGCTTTACTAATGTTTTACTTACCAAAAGAGTTTTGTTTAAAATATTTTAGGAGCAATTTATGATGATTTCAGTTAAATACACAGAAACCTAGGTTGGGAACCAATGGTATAAGGGCCTCTAATTGAGACCTGCCTCTGTCATTGTGTGGCAAATTCAAGGTACTGGACCTTAAATAAAGGTCTATGGTAATTAATGTTCTTTGTTTTCTTGCATTTAAAACATAACATGTGTAAAATCATTTGGGAGTAAACCTAGTTCTGATTCTTGATAGTTACAAGAGTGAGTTTCTTTTTTTTTCTTTTTTTAACACAAGAAAGACATACTTCACCCTAACCCACCCACACAAGCTTTCTCTCTCCCCACAGTACACTCTAAGATCTTTTATAATGATTGTCCATTTGCAGCAAAACTCAACAAGATTGTAACTTGCTGATAATTGCATGTAATTATTACCTTGTAGGTCTGATGTCTCCATCTTAAAGCATGTGCTCTATAGAAGCCTGGTGTATTCAGGTGGTGCATTATTGAGGGAGAGCAGCACATCCCACTCGCTCACTGTAAGAGTGAGTACGTGGGAGGAGGTGATAGCGGGCAAGCATTCACTGTGTGCAATGTCCTCCTCGACTGTAAAATTTAGAACATGAAGCACGCTCAATATGCAGAGAAAAAATATGCTTGGCAGGAGTCTGCTGCAGTGTTCCTCCCTTCATGGTCTGATTTTCAGATTTGCAAGTTGTTTTTTTCGGTGATAAAACATTCAGCATTAGCTTTAAAAGTATTTTCGTTTGAACTGCTTCTAATCAAATGTGATTTCAGGAAACTGGCTAAGATTAAAGCAAGGGAAGGATATATAAGGGTATATATTTATATGTTGTGGGTGGAAGATCGACCCTCCCATTTTTTTCAGCCCAGTCCAGATCCATCTGAAAGCTTGGACTTCCAGAACCTCCTCTGACAAGTTTCCTCGCCTTCCTGTGAGAATAGGCAGCCGCTGTCACAGAGGAGCCGAGGGAGTTCAGGAGATCAGAGGCAGAGCAGCAGTTCCCCTCTCTGCTGGGGGAAACCAGATGACCCTCTTCAAAGTGATAATGTAAACAGCTAGCAACTGGTGGAACCGTGGGAGTTTGAGGTAGAACTGGAAGAATTCTTCTGCAAGATAAGTGCAAAACCAACACTGTGAGTTGCATTCTTCTATTTTTTTTTACCTTTTTAGATGAACATTAAGGCAAACATAAAACAGAATGAATCATGTGGAATACTTCAATTTTGTAAATGTTGTGCTTGAAAGCTTTAGGAGTTTATTCCAACAAAATAAAGCAGATCAATGGTGCTTGACGGTTCAAAAGGAAGGAATTTCTAAGCACATTTTTGTTCATTGTGGGAAGACATGCCTCCTGAGATGATTATCATGCTTTCAGACATTATATCCTCTTTTTGTAGTGTTTTCTAGTCCAACTTTGAAGAAGATCATTGCTAAACTAGCCTGTCTACTGCTGCTCTAGGCTTCAGCTGCAGAGGCTTCAAGCAGCTGCTTCCAATTAATGTCCCCCCTGCAGAAACATTACCCTGAACAAGCATTTGTTGACTTTAGATGTTAGACTGGGGAAGCACAGGATTTCATAATATGTGCGCCTGCTGATGTGAGTTATAGGCAGCCATAAAGTGAAAAGGCAGGTCTCGACCCAAACCTTTTTACCCAAGCCATGGATTGTTGGCGTTCCAGTTACGATTTTAACATGGTTTTCATTTGTGACTGTGACGTTAGATTAAGTTTTATGATTTCATCAGTTGCTTGTTAAATAAATACAATTCTGTTATTGCTCTGAATTTGGATGGTTTTCAATTAGTAGTAAATGTTGGGTTTTTGCACGATGGTTGGTGGTTTACAGTTTTTCAGCAGAATGAAAATGAAAATCAACACCTCATTTCACAAAAGTGTTGGTAACAAAGTGACAACATACAAGGGATCAGTTAGCCAAACCATCACCGCAGCCTTCAGTTTGAGTGAACCACACGTCGACCACTAGTTCTCCAACATGGAGGCCATCCAAAAACAACCACAGTAGGGACTACATCCAGCTCCTCCACTTAGGTAAACAATTTCAGTCTCTTTTCACTCCACGCTGCAGAGTGGCTGTGTTGTTTCGTATGTGTGCCGATGCACCCAAAATGCTGCAAAGGCACTGATCCAACTGTAACAATGTAAATTGTTTCAGGTTCAAAGTGTGCTCTGATGTTGCCACCCACCCTGCTGTGGGAGGGTAGCAGGACCAAATTTAGCAAGTCGCAGAGTGATCTATTCTGTGTGAAGTTATCAAAACAATGGCATTGTTTTGTAGCAGGAGTAAAAAAAAACTGCAGTGAGTTCTCTCCTTCTCTCTCCAACCTTCCCCAGGTTGCAAGGTTGATTTGAAAGCTTTGTGTGCGAGGTTGGCTCCATGCAGATTTGTGTTTTAAGATACAGTACTCCTGGAAAGCTACTGCAGAGAAGCTCCTGTTTGGTGTCAAGAAGATGCAGCGACATCCCTGTATGCTCAGTAATCTCAGATTCTGTTTGGAAATAGACTATTTCTGACATTTTTTCCTTCCCAGTAACATTTCAGATACCTAGACTTGTTGATAAGCAGGCCAGTACTGAGTACCCATCTGATATCAGCAGAATCAAAACATACAAAGTACGGGTGAAATACCTCTAATTGCTGACATTTTGCCAGCTTTGACTTATAAATAACTTTGATAGCCCTGCATTTTTGTTGTTTGTGATCATAGTCTGTATTTTTTCACTGTGCATGTCTGAGACAGCAGCATAATGAAGCTGGCTGTCACTATGCCCATAGTAACTCATACTGATTCTGCAACTACGTAATATTTGGCATCCCCATCAGTGCTCCCCCACTGGCTCCGCTAATTCCATCTCACCTTTATAACGCCTTCTACTGCCTCTGAAGCATATGTTTAATGGACACCAATAACTCCACATCACCAAAAATACATCATCCCCACATTGAAGCACGGTGGTGACAGCATCATGGTGTGGGGATGCTTCTTGGAAGCCGGCCCTGGAAGGCTTGTAAAGGTAGCGGGTAAAATTCTGGAGGAGAATTGTATTCAGTCTACAGAGAACTATGGCTTGGGAGAAGATTTATTTCCCAGCAAGACAATGACCCAAAGCATACAGCAAAAGCTACACAGAAATGGTTTACCCAACAAGGTGAAGGTTCTGGAGTGGCTGAGTCAAAGCCCAGACCTCAATCAAACAGAGAATTTATGGCTTCACTTGAAAAGGGCTGTTCATGCCCGATCCCTGTGTAACCTGACAGAGCTTGAGCAGTTTTACAGAGAAGAATAGAGTGAAATTGCATTGTCCAGATGTGAAAGCCTGATTGAGACCTATCCACACAGACTCAGAGCTGTGATTGCAGCCAAAGGTGCATCTACTAAATACTGACTTGAAGGGGGTGAATATTTATGCAATTATTCATTTTACATTACAGATGATAGAAGTCTGTTTTCACTTTATTATTAAAGAGTATTTTAAGTCAATTTTATTGTCAAAAACACCTCATAATACTGATTTATAAAATAAGTGAAAGGGTAGACAATCCAAGGAGGTGTATGCAAATAGTTCCAAAAGAAGACATGTTTGGGAAAGGCCATCTCTTATTATTGAGTTGAGCCAAATGATCTAGAACTCTAAAAAGAGTTTGGGTTTCTATCACTACTAGTGAGGCTGGGCAGAGATTAGCTGCAGGAAAACAAGCAAGATCAGGGTTTGTCTTTAAAGCTATCGCAGGCCACAAAGTTTTACTATGTATGACCCTGTCAAATAAATCACTACAGTACCAAAACTTATTATGTTCACTCCTATATACAATTGAAATGCCAGGATCTATGGAGGAAGGCAATGATTATTGTCTGAGAGGGTCCAGAACATTAGACTCAGTCAATACTCTGAATGAGTGTAAAATGAGAACAGATGCCCTTTATAGTCCAGGGCAGTTGAGGGCAGGTAATGTGTCTGTGTTGGGATGATGACTGATTAACTATTGAGAAATATTAACTTTTTTTAATATTCACATATGAAAACAAAACAATTGGTGTCATTAAGTTTGCACTCATAGTCAAAAGTCAGGTCAGGCTGATGAGAAAAGGAATTGCTGAAGTATAATTATCATAAAAGTCTATCAGGAGTGGGCTGGCAAAGCTATGAAAGGCAATGTGGACAACTTCAAAGATGTTTGTAGTTGGGGGGGAAACATTTCAATCTTCTGGGTCATCAGCACAGAATAGCTTTGGCTAATGAGGGAATACAACAACCATTTAACTTGTGCTCTAATAACACAGAAGAACAATCAGTCAAAGAGGCAGAAGAACTGCCGTTGTTTTTGCTTGTGGGATAACTTTTCATTATCGTATCTCTATTAACTGTTCACATTCTGTTTCTTGATCGTGCATGCTGCAGAAAACACCTCCTTGATTGTAATAGTGGACGTCATCCGGTACTCTCTTCATCTAATTCAGCCATAGACGGGAGACAAGTACTGGTAACCATGGTAACCTCATTGGTGAATAAGATGTGAGACAAAGTTGTTTTTTTTAACCCCGACAGATGAATCATGATAAAACTGTGCATCTGTTGCTCTGTATGTTAGCTTTACTGTCTGCTCCCAATAAATCCTGCAGATTTACTCTGCAGAATGATGTTTCTGCATCATGCCACAGAAGGAAAAAGAAAGTGAAAGAAGGATACAATATAGTCTGTATTATTTCTTATTCTGCAGTGTAGGTGGCATCTTTGGTACCTGAACAGAAGGAGCACATGTAGACCATCACTGCCAGCTATAAGGTGAAGTCTCTATAGGTGAGGATAAAGAAAGAAACAGCATCTTTTATATAAACAGGAATTTACAGCTGAAAAAGAAGCTGCTATCTTTAACTTAATGGTTAAATGAAATAAATGATCATTTATTGGGTCTTAAAATTGTAATGAATGGAGGGAGAATAATACAGTCCCGAATAATCAAAGAAAGACAGGAAAAACAAGCCATGGAAAGCAATTAAACATCATTCAGACTCTAAAAACACTTCTGACAAATTAGCACCTGCATAGCATACAGATCATTATCATCAATTCATGATTAGATAGAGAAACATTTTTGGAAATAATATAAAATTTAAAGTATCAAAAGGTTAAATTTCACAAGCAAAGATATATTTTTGTCATGTTGTAAACATTTTTAAAACAACAACATTAAAGTTTTCCAACTTAAAATAGTTTCAAAGTTGATTCTCCAGCATACACATTTCAAAGTACAACAACTTTCAACAAGGAAAGTGGTGTGCTCCAAAATGACAACAGAACACCTCTGTCGACTGTTTCCAGCATATAACTTTGGCTGCAGGATGCAGTTCTCTCATGAGAGGTTTATACAGCTCCATGTGACTAGTTCACACAGAAGCCTTCATCTGAAAACAAGGCAACCATCTTGGTAATGGTTCCCAAAGTGGGCCATGCACGGTGCTGCAATGCAAGGCCATTAGGCCAAACAACCCCAACTTTAGTACTGCAAAGGAGGAGCAGGTCATTGAAGTCACCTCAGATTCAACAATGCTGTTGCAGTTCAAGTCCCAGACACTGTCTGCATTTTGGATTGGAGTGGCACCACTAGGCACAAGAATCCTGGCCACACTCCTTCCTTTTGCTGCATCCTACCTTTGTGCGATAGGTTTTTCTGCTGTTGCCTCAATCAAGCCAAAATTCAGAAGAATAATAGACAGTGAAAATGAACTGAGAGTGGTAGTCAAACAGCTGCACCTGAGACTCAAGACAATCTGTAGCACCAAAGAAACTCAAGGTAGTCACTGGAATAATTGCAGGACTGGGAGTATGATCTTAAAGATGATCACTAAGTTGCTACTTTCATGGAATTGTTCATCTTCTGAGAGTCAGATTTGAAAAACTCTGTTTAAGGGAGTGTTTGGGTTTCATGCTGCAGTAGCCCACATGCAAAAAAAAAGAGAAAGGAATTTGTTTGCAAAAATCATGACTGACAGTCTAACATTTACATATTTTCACATGTTGATGTGTGTGGTAAAGGGGTAGGGGGGCTGAAAATATTTTCATCTACAAAAAAAAGGGGTCCAGCAGAAAAAGTCTGGGAACCACTGCATTAAGCCAATGACTGTAGATCTCATTGCTATAGTTACATATCCCATGAGACCATAGGTATCAATCACAGTTGATTACACATACATACAGTGCTGTGAAAAAGTATTTGCCCCCTTTCTGATTCCTGAGGTTTTTTTCTTGTTATTATCACACTTAAATGTTTCGGATCATCAAACCAATTTTTATATTTCACAAAGACAACCCAAGTAAATACAAAATGCAGTGTCTTAATGATCATTAAATTTTTTAAGGGGGGAAATAATCCAAACCCATCTGGCCCTTTTTGAAAAAGTAATTGCCCCCTGAACCTAATAACTGGTTGTGCCACCCTTGGCAGCAATAACTGAAATCAAACATTTGTGATAACTCGTGATGAGTTTTTCTCATCAATGCAGAGTAATTTTGACTGACTCTTTTTCGCAGAACTGTTTAACTCAGCCATATTGGAGGGTTTTCCAGCATGAAATGCCCGTTTAAGGTCACACCACAGCATCTCAGTTGGATTTAGGTCCAGACTTAGACTTGGCCAGCCCAAAACCTTTATTTTGAGCTATTCATAGGAGGACTTGCTGGTACGTTTCGGGTCGTTGTCCTGCTGCATAACCCAAGAGTGCTTGAGCTTGAGGGCATGAACTGATGACCGGGCATTGGCCTTTAGAATTTTCTAGTAGACCGCAGAATTCATTGTTCCATCAATCACAGCAAGTTGCCCAGGTCCTGAAGCAGCAAAGCAGCCCCAGACCATCATACTGCCACCACCATGTTTGACTCTTAGCATGATGTTCTTTTTATTAAATGCCGTTATTCTTATGGCAGGTGTAACACACCTTCCAAAAAGTTTAACTTCTGTCTCATCAGTCCACAGAATACTTCTCAAAATGTCTTGGGGATCATCAAGAATATTTTTGGCAAATGTGAGACGATCCTTTGTGCTCTTTTTTGTCAGCAGTGGTTTTGGCCTTGGAACTCTCCTCTGGGTGCCATTTTAGCCCAGAGTCTTTCTTATGGTTGAGGTCATGAACTCTAACCTTAACTGAGGCCAGTGAGGTCTGCAATTCTTTGGATGTCATTCTGGGTTCTTTTGTGGCCTCCTGGATGAGTCATCATTGCACTCTTGGAGTCATTTTGGTTGGCCGACCACTCCTGGGAAGGTTCACCACTGTTCCCAGTTTTCTCCTTTTGTGGATAATGGCCCTGAATGTGGTTCGCTGGAGTCCCAAAGCCTTGGAAATGGCTTAGAAACCTTTTCCAGACTCATAGATTTCAATCACTTTGTTTCTCATTTGTTCTTGAATTTCTTTGGATCGTGGCATGATGCGTTTCTTTTTGAGATCTTGTAGCCTACTTCACTTTGTCTGACAGCTTCTGTTTAAGTGATTTCTTAGTTCAACAAATCTGGCGGTAATCAGGCCTGACTGTGGCCAGTGAAATTGAACTCAGCTTTCCAAGAACTGTGGTTAATCACAGTTAACTCATGATTTAACAAAGGGGGGCAATTACTTTTTCACATAGGGCCAGATAGGTTTGGATTTTTTCCCCTTTAAAACATTAAATGATTATTCAGACACTGCACTTTGTATTTACTTGGGTTGTCTTTGTGAAATAAAAAAATCGGTTTGATGATCCAAAACATTTAAGTGTGATAAATATGCAAAAACCTCAGGAATCAGAAAGGGGGCAAATACTTTTCACAGCACTGTATACCTACACCACATGCAAACAGTACACTGCACACTTCATACTGGAACATATAACACAGACCAGACCAGCAGGTGTTGGTTCTACTTTCATGCACTGCGCTCTTTCATTAAATCATTACCGTGCATTAAAATGGGGAGAATGCTGCTGAGTAAATCAAACTTGAGGAGTCATTAATCTGACTGAAAACACCAGTAAGGACAAAAAGAATCAAGCAGAGGACTGCAGAGCAACTTGAGTGTTGTTGAGTCTGTCTGCCAACAGTCAATATAGGTTGAAAGATCAAGATAGATGGTAGATACAAAACTCCATAACAGACAGTATTAAAAAGAGCAACACAGCTGCACAGAAACTGCATGTTAAAAAAATGATTTCCGCAAAAAAGTCTGCTCTAAGTGTGACTTCCCTTTTTACTTAGTATATCTTAAACAATCTTTAAGATTTCTGAAGTAATCCTTTGGTATATTTGACCAGGATTCTTACTTACATTAGCACTTTCCAGAGATTATCTTTACATTCCTTTAGTTTTATTTTTCTTTCTCTGTTCATATGATCCTGAACCACCCATCTACTTAACTATCAGTATTTTATTAGCTGTTTTCACCACGGAAATTATTTGACTGCATGAGCGATCTGCTTAGGATTGTGGTCGTGATTGAAAATAATTGGATTTTATTGCAAATTCTAACATTGAAAGTAATGTTGCACATCTCTGATAGAAAGGAATCCTGCACATGAAAGGAATTCTGCGTGGTGCAAATATCATAAGTTATGTTGCACATGCTTACAATACTGGAAACAATAATGACCATGTAACAGTTATGGAAAACAATGTTGCACAGGTTGCCTGATGTTGGAAGGAATACTGTACATATTCTTGGTAATGGAAGCAATATTGCACATGTCCCAATATATCAAAAGTAATAATAAATAATAAATAGATAAAGTCCTTTATATTTAATTACGACACAGTCGACTGAATTGAGTGTCATCATCCGTGTGTCTATAGTTGTAGTTCTAGTCAGGTGCCCTTTAGCAACTGCCTTTGAACATGATGAACAAAGAGTATTACATGGGCATGAAGAAATCAAGCTGCATTATGGGAACTTTAGGATCACAGACACACACAGGAGATACAGGAGAGTAAATCTATCAGGAGCAGTAGAGATTCATTCTTTAGTTTTTAATCTGGCTTTTAGAAGTCTCCCAGCCGTACAGTTCTAAAGTGCAATGTACAACACAAGGGTGATTAAGGGTGAAAAAGTTAGCTATTTTCTATCATATAATTAATGCACTGAATTTAAAAAATATATAACTATGAACTGCTTTTTATCTTCCTTTTGTAATGTTAGAAAGAGTGCAGACCTTATGAGTCTGCAGCCTCTTCTATCTCTCCTCATTACTGAACAGCCTTTTATTGTGTGTCTGTCAAAGAACAGGCATTCAGCTTTTCTCTACTCAGAGAATCCAGATAATGCTTTTGGGTAACTATCAGCCTCCTCAATCCAAGCAGAAGCAGGGACATAAACAATAACTACAGGTTTAATGGATCCACACTTTTCAATGCAACCCGGTTTGCCTGCCACAGTGACAGACTGCTAGCTTGAGTTCAACCAAAGTTCAGCCTCAAAAAGGCACTGCTGATTTGAACACAGGTTCTAAACGTAACACAACAAACTGACAATATTTCTGTTAGTGGGATGGCGGCTTTGATAGCTTCTATTTTCATACTGACGTCTGTTTAGACCACCAGATTGAACATCAAAGCCTGTTCACTGACCTTTTTAAAAGTACTGCCTATTTTTTTAAAAAGAAAGATTTTTCCATCATATTTAATCGCTATAAAAAGTGCCTGAGAAAATGAAGAATCATGCCTTGAAGATCAAAACACAAGTAAACAAAAATACAAGAATTTCATTGATGATGAATAGAACAAATTTGTTCCATTATGTTGATTACCACTGGCATTTGCCCCACTGAAGTATGTTGCAACAGTGCTACTTCAAGCCTGTGTTCATTGTTTGTGTTTGCTTGTGTTAATATGGCTTTTTATGTAAGAATTTCCATCGTGGGCGACTGAAAATGGATACTATGTGCAAAACCCACCATATTCATCAGTGGTACCTCTTTGAATATCTAAACTGTCTTCAGATTGCTACCTTTTGTCCAGTTTCTTGCTGGTCATGGTCCGACTTTTCCACCTCTTAGCTTCATTCATCACCATCCTGTTTCAACAACCTTGCAAAGCCAATGGTTGAGCCAGACTCCATGTCCATCATCAGGTAGATGCACATTGCAAAGCGCCTGTCTGAAACATTTGAGCCCATTCTGAAAAAAGGTTTAGTTGTACTGCAAGCTGGTAAACAACGGCTACCTCTGGTGAAGCAATTAGTTTGGATGTTGGTATAGCGGCAGTTTTAATCAGAGCTAGCAGTTATTCTCATCAAAAGACAGGTAGAGAAATACAGAGAAAACCTTTCTTGGTGGAAAAGATGTTTCTCTTCTCCAAACCAACTTTGGCATGAGTTTGAGTCATTAGTGGCTCCACTGCTGGTAACTGCCTGTCCAGCTCACATTATGTAGTTTTAAGTTGTGCATGCCCACTATGTCATATGTATTGTTGCTCTGATTGGCCTGTAATGAATCTCACAGACCAACAGGGCGTTTGTCAGCCTCAGAGATTTTTTTTTTTTTTCAAAAGCCTTGCCCTTTCCAAACACAGACCATGAAAAGTTTGAACTACTGCTGTAACCGCATTTTTTGTGAAAGGACAGTGGTCAAAGTTACATAGTGCTAAAAGCTGATGACTGGGGCACTCTGTGAAACGGAAATGGATGCAAATGCTGAAAATGAGCATACTATTAGTTTACTTTAAACTACCATTTCATGTCGAGAGCGCAGAAGTTGTGGAGCAGTTCTCCTATCTTAGCAGCATGATCCACTGATCTGCTAACTGGGAGACTGAGATCAACTGGACTTGCACATGGGATGATTGGCTTGCAGGGTAAAGCGGTGTGGCAGTCACAGTATCTGAGAATGTCTACAAAAGTCAGAGTCTTTAGTCCTCAAGGTCTTACTATACCCTTGTGAGGCCTGGACGTAGACTGATGGCCAGAAGCGCCGGTTGGACTTGTTTGTGACACTTTGTCTTTGGTGCATTTCGCTATCGTTGGTAAACTGTGTCTAATACTGATGTGCTCAAGAGAGTGGGGCAGGGTAGGGTCTGCTGCCGGATATGACAGCAGCAGCTGTTATTCTACAGAAACCTGGCCTGCTTCTCCGCGCCTGATCCAGCTCACCACATACTGGGTGTTCAGGACCTGATGGGCTGGATTGTGGAGCAGTAAGCTGGGAAGATACCGGGAGAGATTGGGCATGGGCCTGGCACAGGCCTGGACTATAGCCATGAGGAGGCCAGAGCAGTACATGACCAAGGCTGAAATGGTAAAGTGCCAAACCGGCATATGCTCCGTCACATGCCTGACCTAACTGATACCCTATTGGCCTTCTTTTAACGAAGATGATCAATTAATTGTGGACCATCTGGAGGTTTAGTGATGAGACAAAAGTGCACTTTATCAGTGGATTTAAATATTGTCAGCAGCAATCTGTATGAATGAAACATGAACTAATAACACCTGACGTTTGGTCAATCCTTTCAAGATAGACTGCCCTCACTGAAAAGTTCAAATCCAGAAAGCTGGGGCCTGCCGGCAGGTGGGAGGATGCTGTGGGTGAGTGTGTATTTCTTTCGCGCACAGACAGATCAGCCTGTGTGTGGTTTCGATGGGAACTTTGCCAGAAAGAGGGAGGCAGTGTTTCAGGGTTTGAGGGGGTCACGCTGCTCCAGAGTGAGAAAGCTCTGCTTTTCATTACATCAGCCCCATATGTCTACATTTGTGCCCCGCCTCCCAGACTCCACTTTGTGTCCTGGAATTGTTATATTAGTCAGTGATCTGATCTTTCTTTTACTCGCTCCCCAAATCAAGACACTTGTGTGAGTGTGTCTGATTGTGTGTGATTAAAGGCGTAATATCTCTGGCAGGCTACTGAGAAAATTCCACAGTTGTATTCACTTAATATGGTGTGTATCTCAATATTGCTGCTGCAAACCTCTCTGGAGGGACTGACCAGCAAGGCAGAAAAGAGCTGAGATGTGGCGGGAAAAGAGATGGGGGATCCCTGCTCTCTAAGTAGGATAAATCTGCACGGCGTTGCATTTTGTGTTCATCTTGATTTTACTCCTCGTTTGCAGTGAGAGAACCATTTAATGCACTTGAATAAGAGCAGTGTGTTTTCCTGAACCACCTAACGTGAGCCTCTGTTAAGGGTCGTTATCATCACTGTGTAATCATTAGATGCACTTATGTGTTTTTATCAAATGAAGTGCTAAGCAAGCACATTCAGGGATGCTGACATTTCTTTTGAAACTGATACAATTCAATTAATTTAAGTCTTTAAGTGATCTAATATTGAATAAGTCCTGTATAAAGTCAGCTTTTGTGTCAGTTTTAAGTCAATCATGTAAGTGCTTTACTCACAATGTTTGCTGAACACTCACCTCCCATCTCATACTTTCCATTCTGCACTGTGATATTATTTATCAAACTACATCGAAATCTGAACTAATTCTTAAAAGCACAGCTTATAGAAGAATATTAGGGTTTGTTCTTGCTTGGGAACCACTGTGTTACACCATGCTCTTCAATGGTCATCTCTAAAGTTTAAGAAAACAAATGCAGTGGATGCATTTTCTACTTTTATGTATTGTTTTTAACAATCTATTATTTTAAACACTACTTTTATAGTCTATGCATTAAAGTACCACACTAGGCACTAAAGTTATACATTTTTTTAAACTTATTGATACCCTGATTCCAAAAGATGCTTTCTCTGTTAACCTTATCAACTATAGTATCAAAAGGTACCAAAGCTTAAAAAAATGCATCAACTGTATAAGACAGCTGCTTATGAGAGTTATAAATCCACCAAGTTAAATGTCTTCATGCTCTATCATCAAGGATTAACTGCTATGTCTGCATTAGTAGAAAATATATCAGCCACTGTAAATAAAGCATGGTTTCCAATGTGAATTTCAAAGTAAAAGCCCCGTCTGGCATTTGTGTGGAGAACCTCCCCTTGTTTGTAGTGAATGCTTATACTCCGAGGTTGTTCCAGCAGTTGACTGTAAAATCAGGTTTAGCATAAGGCAGCTACCAGTGCATGACTTCTTTTGAAGTAAAGCTAAATCAGGCAAGTTTTCTTTATGTACCTTACATAAATGATTAAATAACATTAGGTTATAGATGGTTTCTTTTCTGGTATGATTTCTCTCTCTACCTCAATCTGTCCCAGTACTTGGAAAGCTGATTTTGCTGTGGCCTGTGAGTACCCGTTAATAATGTAAATAAGACTGTCAGACAAGCCTGAGCCCCTGCAGACAGATGGGTAAATATTTGCTCATAGAGTATTGTTCCTGAAGACATTTTACCCAGCACATAAGGACTGCTAGCACAATGCAATCCAAGTGAGGCTCCTGCCTTGATATGACAATATGTAAAGAAGGGGTGATATGTCATTAGTGAACGAGCCAGATCAAAGTGCCGGCTCTCTAGTGATAGATCGGTATCCTGTTTGAGAACTTTTTTTTCTGAGTGTGAGTGATTTGATTGATTAATAGGTATGATATTTCTCCATACCACTCTACCACCCATAAGTGGAGGTAAAAGGGAGAGCCAAAGTGGGGGCACATGGTCAGCAAAATCATGGGCTATTGCTACTGTGCTGCAGTGTAAAACCTTCTTAACTCATTGAGTGCCAGCCCTTTTATTAAATGGAATGTGGCTTGTGCCAGCGTTTTTGGCCATTTTGAGTCATCTTTCAAGACCCACAGAATATTTTGTACTATGACTCTGAACACATCAAATAGCTCAAATGAAAGAAGAAACTCTCTATTTCATCATGGAAAAAACGTTTGTTCTTGATTTATTGGAAGTTGAATAGAGGCTAGTTTCACCGAGAAGATCATCTTTTTCTAGAAAGCTGAGAAAAATGCATTTTTGTGAAAGAGAGTCTGTCAAGCAAAACAGTAATTTGAATGTTATAATTTTGCCTTCAATGACATAAAAGACATCTAAAAACTGTATTACAAATGTTATTTTATTGTAATATAAACAACAATGCTTCCAGTCACTGTCATTCACACGCTGGAACTGGACGGCCTCCACGGGATCCCCTATACACCCACGTCCTCTCCTGCTTGTGTGCCCCCTGGCACTACCTGTAAATTATAGAAGTAATATTATATAAAATATGTTTTATATATATAATATATAATCTATAATATATATATTTTTTGTTCTTACCTCTTTTTCTGTCAACAGACGGTGTTGTAGAACTGCATGGGGCTTGCTCTTCTCTCAAGTCTGCTTCTGAAATCACAGAGCAGGAAAGCATGAGTGATGGTTTCATTGGATAAATTTGGCTGAATAATCAGTGGGTTTCTAACGTTAACTTACCTCCATCGCTCTGGGACGGAGAACAAGATCTGCTCCGCTCATTCAGCAGCCATTCCTTAGAGTCTGGGTCAGAAAAGTCCGTCTCTGAAGTGTCGTCGCTGTATGTATCCAGCTGGCGAGCGGCTGCCTTTTTCCTCCAACGTACGGGGGGAGACCTTGCGGCATTCTTTAGCCTCTTGGCCGGCATAGGCAGATGAATGGCTGCGCTGATCCCTGGATTCGCTGTCGTTAAGTTCAGTGTCGTTTTCAGTGAGTGAGCGATTTCTCAGGCAAAAATTTAAAGTTTCTTCCAGTGTCTATTTTAGAACTTTTAGCTTAGATTACCTCCGATCGCTCTGCTCTTTGACCCCAGGGTCTCCACCTCTTATCTCTGTAGCTTTGATCTACCATCTCTTCCATGTTCCGACCATAGACATCTGACTACGTATCCCAGAAAGCCCCAAAATTACTCACAGGGAGCGTGAGAGCGCCCCCTTGTGCCAGCCACCGAAAAAAACACTTTGACGTATATATACGTCAATGGCACTCAAGTGTTGGTTTTCAAATGACGTATTTATATGTCATTGGCACTCAAGCGTTGGTTTTCAAATGACATATATATATATACGTCAATGGCACTCAGTGAGTTAATAACTTAAACCCCTTCTCCTAAAACAGAAACAAAATGGGTTAAATGTGGCAAAAAAAGGGCCGAAAGGGGTAAAAATTGGCAGGAAAAAAATAATAAAAAGGGTTTAGAAATTGCAATAATGGGCATAACAAAGAGCAAATTTTGTTAAAATTAAAATAGATAAAAAGGGGGTTAATGCTGGCAAATATTGGCCAACAGATAAAAAAAAAATTGGTAGAAAGGAGCATAAATAGGTGAAACATAAAGAAAAAGTGATTTAAATGTCAGAATTGGGCGGTAAAGGTGGTGGTGAAATGGGTTCAAAGTGGCAAAAATTGTCAGAAAAAGGTGATAAAGTGCAGCAAAATTGGTTTAGAATGGCAAAAATTTGAAAAAAGAGGCAAAAATGGCAGAAAAAAATGGTAGCACAATTTAATCAATAATTTCAACATCAGAACCCAATAACAGTTTGATACATGCATTTTTTAGCTTCAAAATAGAGCAACTGTTAAGGCATTTGGCACACTGGGTCCTTTATATATTATGCGTTTTTGTTTTTTTTTTCTTTCCCCAGATTATAGATCCATAAAAAACGCATCCAAAAATAACGGACCCAATGTGCAAAGACCTTTAGTCAGGATGCTAGCAACAATACTACTGATCCAACACACATGCAGTGACATCATCAATAAATGATGATGATGTGAGTTTGTCAGGGGCCCAGCCACATCTGTGTGCAGGTCTGACACCACGCATTAAGGACTCCTGCTTTATGGTGTAAGATTAATGTTTTATAACAGCGATGTCACACAGTCGAGCCATAGAGCAGGTTTCATTTGACCAGCAAGGTGTATTTGGGAAATAGTATCGTTCGATAAACTATTACATTAAATTATCATTAGTTGAAGAAATTAACCATAATTTGAGTAAAATATCAGCACAAATATCAATCTTTTGTCATGACATTGCTAAGGCTCGCAGGTCAAATGAAGTCAAAACAGATGAGGAGCCGTTTTGGAGCCAAAGGAGCAGGTTTTACTGAGCTGAGCCAAATGATCCAGATCACTCTGAAGAGCTCAAATTCCCATCAATAAAGCGGATATAAAAGATAATGACATCATGTCTGTCTTCTAGTGCATTCCCAAAACAAGTTCATACCATTAATAAGTGCAAGCTTTAGCTAATCCATTTTAGACCATATAACAGAAAACCCCCCTCTATTTCAGAGTGGATTGTTGTATAGATAACCACTCGTTCATTTTTCGTGATTTGTTTCAGACAGATCCAATGGTCAAAAGAAACACGGACTTGAGTGCAAGAGCAGCTGTGTTTCATTACTTTCATGTGCAAACATCCTATATTTTGGAAAACTTTTGCGGTTGGAGGCACTCACTTTTAGAGGGAAGCACTTGTTCAGACTTTGAAGTGCTCTGTTTTGGTATGGCTGGGCCATATAGCTTTGATGTAAACCTCCACTGACAGAGAGGCTGTGGGAACACAGGAGCCTCGGTTATTTATGACACAAAGTGGCAGGAGTTAATGACTCACACATACGGAGACACCGTGAAGAAGATTAATCGCGGAAAGTCACAAACCCTGCTTAGAATCCTCACCAAAAACCGTAGCAACACTAACAAGTTCCTTCTGGGATATTAGGAACACAGGGGTATCGACATGAGGGAGCTAAACTACAAGCTTGTGTGGGAACAGTGTAGTGTGGCTGTAAAAGAGAGCCTGAAAAAGCTGCGCTGGTCCTGAGTGGCCATTCCTTTGTCCCGCTGCATATATAAGGCCTAGTGGGTGGATGAGTGAAGTCACATGGTCACTTTTCCTTTTTCCCACACAAACACACCCACATCCTCCTCCATGCAGCCACTCTTCACTCTTCTTCAACTCATTACTTACTCGCAGCGGGCTTCGTCTGGATACTGTAGCAGCATCAAGTTGCTCCCCGCGAGCTCTTCTCTAGTTTAGAAAATGTATTCAAAACGAGAATAGCATCCGGCTGGGTTACTTTTTATCCACACTTTTGGAGCCCCTGTCGGAGAAAACTCGACATATCATCGTCTGGGGGAGATAATTCTCGAGCTGGAGACTTTCTTTGAGGTAAATTTAAACTTACAGTGACAGTGTTCGTCTTTGTGTTGGATGGAGTTTGGTCGGCTCTTCAAATAGAGTAGCTTCGGCTAATATAACCCCCTCCCGCGTTTTTATTCGTCGTAAAAATGGTTTCAAGATGTTGGCTAGCTCGATGCCATTCTTTCAATCAGTGCTCTGGAAAACAAGCTCTTGCTCGAACAGAATTTAAAGTTGTGCTTTTTCTTTGTATAGAGATACATTCTCATTTCCTGGCTAAATGTATGTAAAGTAATGTAATGCAAAGTTGCCCCAGGACTATGTCCTGTTGCACCCCTCCACCCCCACGTTCAGGTAACACACTAAAAGGTGCTAACTGCTATTCAAATGAGCTCATTTGCATGGGGCCTACCTTTGTTTACTGTTGACAAAGCTTTGTGGCTCCTGGCTGTGCAGGAGCTGTTGCTGCTTTCTTGTCACACTTTTTTACGAGTTGGCCTCCGCCTGTGTTGAGAAGAAAGAAAAGAGTGAACTTTTAGTACCCACTAGGAGTCAGAAAAGTCGGTGAGAATGAGTGATGTTGGGACTGTAAGCTCAGGGATTTCTGCTTTATTAAACTTTATTTACCTCTGTAATAAACTGGCCACAGCAGTTTATCCTCTTTGCACATCAACAGTGCAGCAGCATCACTCATATAACAATGTTCTCCTCACTCCATCCCTCTAATTACATGAGTCACCACTGCACCCCAGCACTATCTTTTCTGTTAATTCAACACTGGTTGCCTTGACAGCACGAATGCAAACTAAGCTGTGATGTTTTATCCTTTCTTTACAGATTCCACAGGGTGAGTGGGAGGCTGTGCAGTGACAAAATGAGTCTGGTGGATGTGAGACAGGCAGCGGGTTCCCTAACCCTATCCCTGTCCAGCAATGACTCCAAGGAGCGTTACTTTGACCGCGTGGACGAAAGTGATCCTGAGTACCTCCGCAGCCGGAACATGTCCCCGGACCTGAGGCAGGACTTTAACATGATGGAGCAGAAGAAGAGGGTTACCCAGATCCTGCAGAGTCCGGTATGTACCCCGCAGCTCTGTATAAGTGCACTCCTACACACAAGCTTTCACTTTGTATGAGTAATAAGAGCTTTTAGAGCTGCAGAGGAATACTTTATTTTCACTCAAGACTAAAACGAGTGATGCATTCTTCTTTTTCCTCTTATTTGTGTGGGGGAGGTCATCTCATGTACTCTACTGTATGTCATATACGTGATTATAGGTTTATCCTGTAGCTGGCAATGTCTTAATTCATGGAAAAGGGACAAAAGGCCTTTTTTTCCAGCATAATTGAAATACAAATACAAAAAGGGTTTCTCAGTATTTTCTGTTCATTGACAGTGTACAGTCCTTACATTTACAGGCAAAATGAATGGATATATGAACATATAATTATACATAATTAAACATACCTCTAGGTACATTAATCCACATTCTAGATCTTTGTTATATCTGTTGACATAAATTCTGTGGACACTTTTTACCTGCCCAGAGGAGCCAGAATCCAGAGAATAAATGATGTAGAAAAAAGGGGAAAAACACAAATTAAAGTGTCAGTTTTCAATTTACAAATTATAATAATCCAGTGTGAGGGATTAAAATAAATAAAAGGGGAAGGAATTGCTGTAAAGTTTACAAAATAGGCGTTCCCTCAATGTGCAATGTTAACAAAATCAGGTCTGGGGTTATTACACTATAAATGTACCAATGAATAAGTTGTAAAGTCAATGTTAAAATTATAAGTAGGTAGTCAAAAACCAAAACTTAAAGCATTCTGGGGAGTTTTAATCTGATTATGAAACAGGCTGAAAATAATACTGATGTCTCTTTATAATCTAGAATAGCAAAAAAGATAATTACCTAAAAGACTTGTTATTTCCATGCAGTTATATTTAATGCTCTAAAACTGCTGCCGGAGGGTCGGAGCAATATGATGCCAAGAGCTTCTTGCTGCTGAAACAGCCTTTTTTTTCCCCCACATCTTTGGTGAATTATCAAGTCAGTGAGTTTTTGTCAAAAATACTAAGCGCATTTTGGAGGACAAAAGGGGGTGCTAAAATCGACACATACAGAAAGTGCTTTGAATCAAGTAACTTTCAGAGCTTCATGGGGGTTTGTTAGCATTCTAGAGCATTTTAGAACGGCAACAGAATAAGTTATCAAGATCTCAATTTAAAGAGTGGAAAACAATGTGAAATTAAACAACACTTGCATAAAACTATGAAACAATGAAAGGGAAAATATTACACATCTCTGAAGAAATCTGGGATAAAAACTGAGTTTCACCTAAAAACAAAAAATTCCACTTTTTGGAAAGCATTTGGCTGGAAGAGTCTGCTAAGATATTTTTACCACAGTTTTACAGAATGATCATCATTCAGGCTTTTCCAGCTGTTAGAGGAACTGTGGCTTCTGGGAAGCCAAACATTACCATAATTTTTGGGCCTGTCCTAAAATTAATAGGTGCTGGGCTGATATCCACAACGAATTAACAAATAATATATTTGGGACATACTTTATGCTAACAGATCCAGGGCAGAAATGTGTATTTTCCTTAATTTTATGATTTTGCAGTTTTACTTTTGACACATTAAGTACATTTTGTATGTCATAATAAATGCATATTTGTTATTGATCTTATGAACTGCCAATAAATGACAATCGGTATTGGTATCAGCCCTGAAAAAAACATTATCCGTTGACCCCTAAAAGATATGTTAAAAACTAATGTAAAAATTTAAGAGGGATCGTACTGGAAGTTATTTTACCAGCCATTGTACAAATGTCTATCTTGTGGAATTTCAAATAGAATAATTATTTAAAAACTACCCAAAAAATGCACTTTAAACATTGTTTAATGAAAGATGTATCAATAAGTAGCAACTTTCTGCAAAAATGTGCAATATTCATTACTTTTGGCACTGGATATTCTAATATTTTCATGTTATCTTTGTCCTGCATTGTATTAAATGGTCATTTTACCTAGCTTTTATACTCTGGACTTGCAATAATATTTGTTGTACTTTCAGATCTTTTGTAGCTTCAAAAATAAATGGATAATAGCTATTTTTCATGGTTCTTGCCCTTCTATTCAACACCAATAAAAAATAATCTTAGTATAATGTAAAGCAAATTGCTGTAAGCAGGACAGTGCAGTCTGGAAAAATCAAGTACAAGGATGTGCAATTAACATGTAATGACGATGAAGTGCATGGAAATAAGTCGAGCCCACACTCATCTGTGATTGCATAACCAGCCCAACAAGTGGAGCTCATCTTGTCACCATGGGAACGGTGGTTGGATGAAGCAGAATGCTGGAGCTTAGCTTCAGCACACAGAAAAAAAAGTGCTGTTTCAAGATTCACAGGCTACTCTTGAAGGCAAAAATTGATAGTCAGGCTTAATGCAGTCCCTTCTGTGTCCAGTGAACCCTCTTTTCACAGGCGTACAAAGAGGTTTTTAGAGGCCTTTTGTGATTTGTGTACCAGTGTAATAAGAAAATGTCTGAAAGCATGCTGTGCTCCCTGACACTTCCTGAGTCTGTGCTGGAATGAGGTTAAGATTAGGTTGGTAAAAAGGCAATGTCAGCTTGATGAAGCTTTGCAATAGTGTTCCTTCTCATCTTCTCTCCCCATTTTACCCTGTATGAAAAACAATCTCCCTTTTTATTGGCAGGTGTTTAAAGATGAGCTCGAAGGCCTTATTCAGGACCAGCTGACAAAGGGAAACACCCCAACAGGTCTCCTGGCCCTGAGACAAATTGCTGACCTGGTCATGGCGAGCACCGTAGGAGGGGCTGGACCCTTGACATCACCCATCAGTGAGTGGCAGTGTGTTTCAGTGTTATTTTGTCTGAATGTCCCCATCTGTCTGGCTTCAGGCCTGATCGTCATTCAGCATGTGTACTCTGCTTTGTAAATAATGCAGGCTGAATATCCTCATTGTCATGGACTGATTTCTCAGACTCTTGTGACACTGAACAACACTGGATCTGTTGTTGACAGCATTCTTTATCGACAGCGTTTCAATTAGGCAGCCCTCATGATCAGTCTTAGTAATGAATTGGAGCAGTTTGCAATGCTAATTATGTTAGCATAACCTCTTTGCCTCATGTTTCTGGGAAGGTCATGGAGCATCCTGGAACTTTAAAGATCCCGTTTTTTAAATTAGACTATGAAAAATGCAAATGCTTGATGTAAATCACTGTAGGAAATGGCTGTGAAGTTGCAAGGGGGAGACTTGCTCTTTTAAAAAAGCCATATTGGCTCTAAAAAACAGGATCCTGCATCATTAAGTGTCCTTATATGGTAATACAACCCTAAAAATACCCCCCAGTTTCTCTATGGGAATTCTTCGAAGCCTTTTTAAGCTTCAGCTGTAGAGGTTCAATCCCCTGATGCATTACAAGTATCTGATGATGTTATCTCTTGTGACAGGCTTTGGGATGGTGACTCCAGTCAATGACTTGTATGGCATCGAGTCACCCTCTTTTGCTAAAGGGGAGAAACAGAGTCGTTGCAAGTTGGCAAGCCTCTACAGGCTTGTTGACCTCTTCACCTGGGCTCGTTTTACAAGCTCCTACATTACTGTGAGTACAACTTCAACATCTCGCTCCAGTGCACATCTGCTTATGTATGCCGCACAAGGCTTGTGTATCCTCGTGTTCCCGCTCCATGGAAAGCTTGAAGGGGAATGCTGCTTCACTTTTTTTAGAAACTATATATTATTTATGGCGTCGAGAAGTCAGATTTGTGAATATGTTCAACTCCCAAACAGCAGGAATCATATTAAAATATGTGATGAACACCTGCGATGTCAAGATGTAACGCAGAGATTTTCCCCAAAGACAACCCTTGAAAAGTTAGTTTCATAACCTTCACACTGATTTGAGCTTTTACAGTGAAGACAACTTCCCTCTGTGGTTCAGAGATTTCTCTACCCTTGAACTTGTGAAATGAGTCTCCTTGCTCTGAGTGTCTGCTAACCTAGCTTTAAGAACTTTTGAGGAAGTGAAAAGATTTGGTCTCCTGTGGAGTCAATGCCTTTTAACAGACTTTTTGACCCCGAAGAAGTGTGTAGTTGTGAGGAAGACTTTCCTACAGGGGCATCACTTGGGTCAGAGTCTCTCATTCTGTTGTTGAAACTTAACAAAGACTGATTTTAGATTGAGATAAAAAAAAATAATGCATTCAGAATTGTTGCATCTTTACATTATATGGTTGAACTTGATACATTTCTGTTTATTTTATGCTGATGTTGTCCAGGTGCGTGTCAATAAAGAGCAGGATCACGTTCTCATTGGCCCACGAGGGTTATCCTTTGCTGAAGTGACAGCAGGGAACTTGGTAAGCACTGTGTTTGTATGCATGTTGTGTACTGCAGTAATGAACATGAAATGCATTGTCACTGAAAAATTCTTGCTGTTTAAAAGCTTTAGGCTTTCCATTACGCCTGTATGACAACACTAGGAGTACCCCCAAATAAACCCTGAGGCCTTGCATACTCTAAACATGTTTGCTTTACTATTAATTTCCACAGCAAATACTGGCAAAAGACTGATGTTTTACAAATGGACTTTAAATCCTACCGCTAAATACTGATGATACAGGGGTTAGTTTGGATGATTGAAATCACAACCTATGGCAGCCTCCATAAAAATGACATGTCCTGTTAGAGTTGTAAAAATTAATAAGGTCCCTGTCTATGAAAAGTTTGGAAAATGTTTGGGGAAATCTAAGACCTCGAGGAAAAAATATATACTATGACATAGGAATGGTCACTTTTTAATTTAATGTAGATACAGTTGCAAGAAAAAGTATGTGAACCCTTTGGGATTTCTTGGATTTCTGCATAAATTGGTCATAAAGTGTGTTCTGATCTTCATCTAAGTCACAACAATAGACAAACACAGTCTGCTTAAACTAATACCACACAAAAATTTATATGTTTTCATGTTTTTATTGAACAAAACATGTAAACATTCACAGTGGAAAAAGTATGTGAACCCCTAGGCTAATGACTGGTTGACCCTCCTTTGGCAGCAATAACCTCAACCAAATGTTTCCTGTAGTCGCAGATCAGACCTGCACAACGGTCAGGAGGAATTTTGGACCATTCCTCTTTACAGAACTGTTTTAGTGCAGCAATATTCTTGGGATGTCTGTTGTGAATCACTCTCTTGAGGTCATGCCACAGCAATTCAGTCAGGTTGAGGCCAGGACTCTGACTGGGCCACTCCAGAAGGTGCATTTTCTTCTGTTGAAGCCATTCTGTTGTTGATTTACTTCT
The DNA here is from genome assembly GCF_018320785.1 of Cheilinus undulatus. Classification (NCBI taxonomy): domain Eukaryota; kingdom Metazoa; phylum Chordata; class Actinopteri; order Labriformes; family Labridae; genus Cheilinus; species Cheilinus undulatus. The sequence goes on along the minus strand of NC_054870.1, from coordinate 33,199,632 downwards.
ATGCTTTGGGTCATTGTCCTGTTACATCACCCATCCCCTGTTGAGCTTCAGTTGGCAGACAGATGGTCTTAAGTTTTCCTGCAAAATGTCCTGATAAACTTGGGAATTCATTTTTCCATCAATGACAGCAATCCGTCCAGGCCCTGAGGCAGCAAAGCAGCCCCCAACAATGATGCCCCCTCCACCATATTTCACAGTTGGGATGAGGTTTTGATGTTTGTGTGCTGTGCCTTTTTTCTCCACACATAGCATTGTGTGTTCCTTCCAAACAACTCAATATTGCTTTCATCTGTCCACAGAATATTTTGCCAGTAGTGCTGTGGAACATCCAGGTGCTCTTTTGCAAACTTAAAACATGCAGCAATGTTTTTGGGACAGCAGTAGCTTCCTCCATGGTGTTATCCCATGAACTCCATTTTTGTTTAATGTTTTACTTATTGTAGATTTGTCAACACAAATGTTAGCATGTGCCAGAGATTTCTGTAAGTCTTTAGCTGACACTCTAGGATTCTTCTTCACCTCATTGAGCATTCTGCACTGTGCTCTCGCAGTCATCTTACAGAACGACCACGCCTAGGGAGAGTAGCAACAGTGCTGAACTTTCTCCATTTGTAGACTGTCTACGACAGTCTGTTTTACCGTTACACATGAACATCAAGGCTTTTAGAGATACTTTTGTAACCCTTTCCAGCTTGATGCAAGTCAACAATTCTTTTTTTTTTTTTTTTTTTTTTTAATTTTTGGGCTTATTCGTGCCTTTATTAGAGAGAGGACAGTGGATAGAGTTGGAAACGGGGAAGAGAGCGGGGAATGACATGCAAGAAATAGTGCCATGGGCCGGATTCAAACCCAGGTCGCCTGAGTATACGGTGCGCACCTTAACCACTCGACTACTGGCGCGCCGCGAGTCAACAATTCTTGATCGTAGGTCTTCTGAGAGCTCTTTTGTGCCAGGCATGGTTCACATCAGGCAATGCTTCTTGAGAACAGCAAATTCAAAACTGGTGTGTGTTTTTTATAGGGCAGGGCAGCTTTAACCAACACATCCAATCCCATCACATTGATCAGACTCCAGGTTGGCTGACTCCTGGCTTCAATTAGCTCTTGGAAAAGTCATTAGGCTAGGGGTTCGCATACTCTTTCCACCCTGCACTGTAAATTTTTACATTTTTTGTTCGATAAAAACATGAAAACATATCATTTTTTGTGTGGTATTGGTTTAAGCAGACTGTGTTTGTCTGTTGTTGTGACTTAGATGAAGATCAGAACACATTTGATGACCAATTTATGCAGAAATCCAAGAAATCCCAAAGTAATCACACACTTTTTCTTGCAACTGTATTTGAGGTCAAAATTCTATGTGTTGTGTCTTTAAGAATACCCTTCAAAGTAACATTTCTAACCACAGACTGAAATACAATTTTACTCTAATAATACTCACAGTTTGTCCAAATGAGTATTTCCAGACTGATAGGGTGAATCATTGCTTTTGAGCTCCTTTAGTGATGGCTTTTTATGGTTGTTACACACACTGAACTCTCAGTAAACCTACTCAAAGTTGATTAGACAACCTCAGATCCACCGTTCTAAAACCAAAAACTCAGTTTCCTTCCTGAGGTTAGATCAACTCAGAGCTCAGGCTTACACTTAGAGTTTGTTGAACCAATTTCTTTAAATGGGCCCCTGCTGTACCTCCCAGTACCAATCCTGCTTTTAAGGCATTGTCCCAGATATCACTAGTAGCAGTTATAAAATGAGTCAACCTTAATCATTGACATGAACACTCTAAGAAAATATTAGATGATTTGGAGTACCAGTATTAGTTATTTAACAAACTGTGTAATTTAGATCATATGAGCAACATAAGCACATGAAAACTCATGGATGACAGGATAAAAACATTTAACAGCCAAAAGACAAGGAAGAACAAAAGTAGCTAACTAATAAATAGATATAATTGCAGACAATGCAGCTTCCAAACTATTTGTAAAACTGTGTAGCAGCCTGAGGCCCTTTTTAAAGCTGACGGTACACACAGTTTATTTTGTGAGGGGGAATTGTTAACACAGCAATTTTTGTTTATAATGCAAGTCAAGGATACAAGGCACCTATAAAGAACAATCATAAAAGTTATTCTTGCATCAGTATGTTTATTCATCTTCTCTGTGTTTCGTAGGTAAAAGTAAATATAGTCGGTGAGGTGGTGGACCAGGGCACAACTGATCTTGGTATCGACCACTTTGGGTTTTCTTGTCATGCTGCCATTTACTCAATGCGCCCTGATGTGAGATGCATCATCCACATACATACTCCTGCCACAGCTGCTGTAAGTACACTTCAGACTGATATTACATGAGCTGCATTTTAATTAAAAATGAATAAATCCTGCTGCTACATTCTTATTCACATCAGAGGAAAAGGGACAACTAAAAGCAGCCCCCTACATGCCTAGTTAATTTTGATGCAGGCTCTCTGTAATGGTCTGTACCATTTCTTTTGAAGCCCGGCTGTAAAATGCACAGCGTGTGATAAACAGTGCTGTGCATAGTTTTATTTGTGCCCTATAGCAGAAAATGTGCCTTTATTTAGAAGTTGGTGTGTCACAGTCTCACTTGCTTGCATCCCGTGTTAACAGGTGTCCTCCATGAAATGTGGAATCCTGCCCATTTCCCAGGAGGCTTTGCTTCTGGGAGACGTGAGCAGCTTTGGTTTCCATGGCAGCCTGGATAATAAAGAGGAGAAGGTGGAGCTTCAGAAAGCCCTGGGCCCTACTGCCAAGGTACATTCAAACCAAGGGACTCCATTAATGACAGACTGACTTTCTCATGGGATAGAGACGGCCTTTAACAACTGCTTAGAAAGACAGATATTATGGTATGATGTTAAACCGCAGAGATGAAGTAAAACATGTGCAAACCAAAAAGTTTCAGCGCATCAAATGAGTACCTATTCCAAGCTTAGTAACTTCAAATATACAGGTACAATTTGTAGAAAGAAAATATGACTACTCCCGTGTTATATACTATATATTTAGGTTGAGTACTTATGTTAACTTAAATATCAGCAGTTTTTCGAAGTCTTATAGATACATTTTATAATTATAACTGTCCATGTAAAGCCACTGTGACTGACATGACAAATAAACACTGGATGTTATGTCAAACACTACTACAGAGGGAATTATGAACACCTAGAAGCTACCGCTCTGTTGCTGTATCTCATTGATGTCTTGTGCACTGGACCACAGTTACACTCGTTTGTTTCACATTCTGTCACCAAAGCTCCCCTCATAACCTGTAACTTCATCTCCGATTCCCTGGCCCCACTGTGACCCCAGTAGACATTTTAAGGTCAAGTACAGGCATGCTGCAAAGCTCCACCCACCTCTGTGGCTTACATGCTATTTTGAACAGAGGAGTCTTTTTCAACAACACTGCACTCCATAAGTGGTATTTACTTCACAGTAAAGCACTGTTTTCATTTCATGGATGAATGTCTCATAATGAGGGAGAAAAGCAGTTTAAAAGGGGCCTTCCTGGACACCACTGCAAGCTATCCCAGATGTTTTGTGTGTAGTGTGATGAGTAAACCTGAAAGAACCTGTTTGACAGCGTCTTCAGTGTAAGAGCTGAGCAGTGTAATTACATACACATTAGAACACAACACTATATAAACAGAAATAAATTTAACATCAGAAACACAGTAAGTAAGAAGCGGGCCATTATTTTGATTGTTGCACGGAAAATGTCAGGTATGTCTGAATGCAAAGTTAAAACCAATAATAAGTAAGAGGAGATGGATATGTTAGCTTGGCATGAGCCTGGAGTTTTACATCAGACTATTTATTGGATGGAGGCAGTGCCAAGAAATCACTGCTCTAGACCAGTTTATAGTTTGGTGTGTTAAGAAATATTTTCAAAATTACAAATTTTTTTTGTAGTGAAAAAGAAAAAAATGGGGACAAGAGAGCTATTCTCTACTGAAAGTTTTGAGGGTATGTGAAACAAGCTGCCCCTAAATTGTTTGCTCACACATGTCCCTCACAGTTGAAGGTTTTCCCCATTTGGCTTCAGAAGCTCAGGAGGCAAGACATAACAGGATGAATATTTAGAGAAAATTTCAGGAGTTGTGCATGTGTGAATAGGGCTTAGGTTAGCTTTATAGATTTTTTTTTTTTTTTTTTTAATTTTCTGGAAATAAACTGGACAAGCTGGTTTCTCTGGCTCCCCGTCTTTATGCTAAGCTTTGCTATCCAGCAGTTGAGTGGATGTGGGCTTATTTTTCAGATGTATATTAGAAGGATACCCATCTGTTTTATTTAACTTAACGCCAGGAGGCAACTTAGCCTGTTAGAATTTTTAATTTGACAAAAACCCTCTGCCAGCCTCACAGAAGAAGCTCCACAGACAGACCAACATCAATTTAGCTCTTTATGCTCACATTTTCAAAAAAACTTTTTGCTTGCTAGATTTTTGCTTTTAGCTGCAGATATTGTAAAAGTTCTGTGTTTGTCATATTTGTTGAAAATGTTATATTACAAATAATGTATACATTAAATATTACATGCACAAATGCATTTCTAGTTATGCTGATGTGTCAGCTCGGCTTAATTTTTATTAGTATATGAAGGTTTTTATAGCAGGTCATAATGATGAATGAGAGTTTTCTGTGTTTTCTAGGTGATGATTCTGAGGAACCACGGGCTGCTGGCTTTAGGAGAAACTGTAGAAGAGGCTTTTCACTATGTGTACCACTCACAACAAGCTTGTGAAATCCAGGTAATAAAAATAACCCTTAGTTTCTATTCTACACACCACAACTTCCTGATAATGAAACATAACCGAGGTATTCAGGTCAGAGCTTCAGCTCGTGAGACTTGGATGTGGCCTTGCTAGACTTCTTTGTATGAGAGGCTGACTCCATTGTTTGCATGATTTTTATCATTTCACCTGTCAAAATGTTTTTAATTCTTTCCCAAAGGAGCCAGACTGGATTGTGAATAACGAAGTATTACTGCGGTGCCTGAAATAGGAGAAAAGCTGGGGTCTAGCATACAGCATGTTTGAACAAAGCTTAGACAAATATGTGCAAGAGAACACTGTTCACAGACAGAGCCAGGTGGAGCCCTGCAGTGTTACTGAGACACCTGTTGTTTTGAGTCAGGGAAGCTGTTTTTGTTTAACATATACTGTATATAATCCTGCTGTGTCTGGATTTCATTTCCTGTTATTTCTGACACATATTTGCCTCTCAGTCTACTAGTCATAAAAAATAAATTTAAAATGAAAATCATACTCTTCAGAGAAAATATTTATTATTCTTAAATAGATGTTCTGTTTTTGAGGCTGTTTGGAAAATGTGGAATCATTAAGGAAGGCATTCAGTAACAGAATACCAATTTGGTTTTCTACTCCAAAGTTTTGTCTCTTATCACGTCTTTGTGCAGGTGAATGCTTTAAGCTGCTCGGGAGACCTGGACAGCTTTGTGCTCCTCGATAAGGAGAAATTCAAACCGTTGACCCAGGGAGTGGCCACTGCCGGGGTGATGATGGACAATGAGGTCAAGTGGAGAGTGGGCGAGGCCGAGTTCGAGTCCCTAATGAGGATGCTGGACAACCTGGTAAGTGAACTCTGACCTGTTGCCTTTACCCATGATGCTTTGAGTTTCCTGTCTCTGGCATTTCCACGGGAAGTGCCTGATTAGAGAATACAATGAAACTAGAAATGTTTGTGTTCATCTGATTTGTGTACCTGAATGATGTTTTATGTCAGCTGTCACTGTGTTAACATTAGTAGCACAATTACAGATACAGTCTAATTCTAATAGATCTTTTGATAGACAGTCAGTTCATTTACATGCTATTAAATAACCAAATACTTTCATTCTAATCATAAAAGGACTTAAAACACACATTGTCAACATGTAAGTCCAACTGAGATATGTTCTGGCTCTCTCCAAGTTGGATAATGTGGTTGATCTGCTCTTGCATGTGATGCAAGTAAAATTAATGACACCAACAATTGAGAACTTGTTCATCTTTATCAGAAATTTCAAATGTTGTCAACATATTTGTGCAATTTAACCCGTATGTAGGAAATTGATTGCAATGTTCTTTTCGTCATATATGCACCCGTCTTATTGCTATCGATAGCTGTAGCTTATGAAAGCTTTGGCACATATCTGTCATTCAAATAACTCAGAATTTATCATTAAAAATACAGTGCTTAACAAATTTATCAATGGTTAATACACCAATATGTAGAAGCTCTTTAACCAAAATGACATTTTTAATGCTAAAATATAATTATTATTTTTATCCATAAATTTTCAAATGTACTGATTTACAAAAAAAACCTGAAAAAAAAAGCACATTAATATTTCTCAATTAAAATGTCAAATTATAGTTATTTACTTGCATTCCTGAACAGAAAAATTCATTTTAGTGCTTGAATGTTATGCTTGATTCATTTCTGACTTCTCAGAGAAGCCCAGTGAGCCGGCTCAAATTTGGGTGAATTCAGTTTGATTCCTGTTCAAAATGATAAAACATGGAGAGCTCCCTGAAAATGAAAGCGTCTGCATTAAAGCACTTCATGATGCTGGATGGTCTTTAAGACAAATATGACAGGTGGTCTAATAAATTTGTTAAGCACTGTATATGGTATCAAAAAGTACCAAAGTATTGATTCCAGTTAAGTAGTTATTAGCTACTTTCACACTGCCTCTCTTTTCCATGTCTGTTACGCCTTCGTTCTGCAAGGCCATTCTGTATGAAAGCGACTGTTCTGCAATGGGGGGTCGATTTCACCCCACCTCTGATTCGAATCGAGAGGTAGTATCAGAGCCATAACAGACTTTTCCGCAACGAATGTGAAAGGATGTCACGGCATTCTGCAACGGTGAGCGTGCGCTGCTGTCTCCATAAATGGGAGATTTAAAAACCAGCGTGGTTTAATCGATTGGCATTTCATTGGAGAAAACAACAGGGGGATAAAACAAAGAATAATGTGGATTAACTGGAGAGACTGCAAGGTTAGAGAGCTGATCACACTCTGTACAGGAGAGGAGAGAGCAGACACATCTCTGCTCACAGCAGTGTCTAAAAAGTTCCATGATGTGTTCAAGTTTCCGACCTTCGACGTAAATACGTGTGCTGTGACACTGCTTAAAGTTGGATCTCTAACTCAGAAACATGGAGGAAAAAAAGTCTATTGGATCTAATCGATCAAAATGAATGTTCATGTTATTTTCCCCGTATTTCATTTAGGAAATACAAAGTTTTGAACCGAGAAATCCAGAGTTTTGAGTTTCATTGAAAGCAGCAGCTCGGGCAGCAGCTGCCATCTGATTACGGGACGACGGGGTGTGTGTGTAAGCTCTGGCGTGTGCGGCTCTGTTACACCTTTGTGTGAATTGCTTGTTGCGGAACAGAGAAGGGCATTCCTTTTCGCCTTTATTGCGGAATCTCTGTGTAAAAACGGCTACTTATTATCAAGTAGTTCAATTAAATGGCCTAATTGGGCTATAAAAGTAGCTTGTCTAAAATGTACTTGTAAACACACTGACATATCTGTTTTCTGTCTGTGGCTAACATGGTGTCTGCTGGTCTAGTTAGACCTAAAAGATTGCTGTACTGTGTAGCACACATCCGCCAGCTACAACCTCACTATCCTAACCACACCACTAATGACCAGGCCCTGACATGCTCTGTGGAAACACAAGATGTCAGACCGTGTCTGTTTGAATGTGCTACTTGCTAACAAGTGCGGCTGGAGTGGGCTGCAGCTGTGTTAGCTGTGTGTGATCATGGCCCGCCCACCCTTGCAATCATAGCTTCCAGATGGTGAGACATGCTGTGGGCAGTTACAGTCGCACAGACCACACAATCACTTAGTACAAGGACTCTGGTGCACTCAGTTTGGAAATCAGATTTGGCCTTTTCTAATGCACAGGGCTGGTTGAAAATGCTAGTACTCACAGCAAGAGGAGGTCTGTTTGTCAATGAAGGAAGGAGGAGAACACAAGTTGTGGTAAAATGGTTGATGTCAAAATGTTCCTTAAACACTGAAGGTCACCTCTAAAAATAGAAGGGTGTAGTTAAGGTATAAATCTTTACAAGGGTTGAAAATACACTTTAACACAGATATGGAAACTTTGTTTAAAGGATATATACTGTATATATATATAGCTGTCTAAACTAGGTCTGAAATGGGAACAATAAACCATGTGCTATCAATATTGCTATTAGGACAAGAAGTGCAATGAATAAACAAAAATTATAAAGAGTACTACTTTATCCCTATATTTAAAGGGATTTAGTAGTACTGTTGATCAGTTAGCGTCCAAATCTAGCAATCTAGCAAGCAATGTATGTGCTGCCACCTATCGTCATGGCAGAGCTTGACAGTAACAGACTATTTTTTCCCATGGCCGTTAACTTCACTCACAGAAGCTTACAGCAGAATGATGGAGCTCCACCAATCAGAGACATTGCTATAACACTATAGGGTTGTTGGTAATGTAGTAATGGTGGCCTAAATCACAAATATACCATTTCTTTCTTAAAACAAAGGTGATAAGTTACAAACTTATATCTGCTATGTGACTGTATATCATCATTTCACACTCATGTAGCTCATGCTAAGTCTACCTTGAATAAAGGCTGGTGAAATTTAGATTAAATTGCAATCAAATCGCAAAAGGTGCAATATTATTTAAATGTGAAATGTGTCAAAACACCAATTTAAGACAGTGTTTTCCAGCAGAGATGTTTATTTACCAGGCAAACACTCAAGTGTCAGTTTTTCTAAAAGAGTTTGTAAAAATATACTTTACTTGTTTTTGTTAATGTTTTTCTCATTAAAAAATAGAGATAGAAAAACACTGTTCCCTTCAATACAATAATTCATATAAAATTTGCAGTAAGTGTAAAGATAATCACAACTTTTCCACAACTGTTCAGCTCTAGTTTTATTCAGCTCTAGAATTATTTATTGTTTGTGTTTAAAAAAATACATAAGATGAGGAATTCAAAAATAATTGCATATCAAATCGCATTTGCAAGATTTTAAAAAAAATAATGCAATTAGATTATTCTCCTGAATCATTCAGCCCAGCCTTGAATGGTTATGAATTTTCAGCTATTAATCTGATCTAAGGAGGGACACAGACTGTATGATGTTGTGGCTGGAAAGGGACAGCACAAAGGGGGGACTGTGCATGTTGTATCCATCAGCTGAAACTGTGGGGTTCAGTTACTCTTTAAAGTAGATTGCAGTGTTTTTCTGCTAAATCTGAAATAAATGCAAAAACTATTCTTTTTGGTACCAAATAATCTGAGGATATGGTAGTTGGTATTAGTTTGTTTGTTGTTGTTTTTTAAAGATTTGCTTGGATTTTATTCCCTGAGCCCCAGTCTAATTGATTATTAGATTTTCAGGCAGTATGCATAACACACAAACACAAGGTAAAACAACAAGAAAGACAAACAGAACTAGAAACACACATGAGGGAAAGACACGCCAAGCTTACAGAAACCTCAGGATATTAAGCCAAAGATACTAAAAAAGATAATTCATAGATAGTTACAAACTAAGTGGATACAGTTTGATACATCCCCAAGAATCCACATCAATTACAGTGAAAATAACATTATCCCATCATGGCAGACACCATTAAAAACACCAACTCTGGAGGTTTTTTTTAGTAAGTAATTATTAGCTTAATGTGGCTGCATCAAAGTGGTGTAGCAGCATGACCATTAAACCCAGGTCTCATCTCGTCTAATATGCATGCTGTGTGAGCATTACTTACACTTTTTTTTTTGCAGTGTATTTATGATGAAATTGCAATCAACTGGAAGCCCTGGTCTAGAACAAAAAGAGATAAAACAATTTAAAAATGTGGTGTGAAGCATTAGTGATCAAAAATGAATGAAGTTGATTATTATTTATTTAGTTCTACTGTGGCGAATAGCAAATGTCACTCTTTAAATACAAACAAAAAATGCAATTCCAACAAAAGTTTTAAATCAATACTGAAAAGCAGCTAAATGCTACAACAGGTGCAAGCCTATTCAGTATAATTAAAGGCCCTGAGCATGTTTACCAGCATGTTTTCTTTAAATTGGGCAGGCTAAAAGGTAGTAACAGATACGGACTGGTAGCTTATTTGTTAATGTTTTTAAACCAGAACAATATATATGTTAATGAAGCTTATACCCAGAAAATACCACATATCGCATAACACTCTTCAAACGTGAAAACTCTGCACAGTGAACAACATGGTGAAAACAGCGACAACTTGCTCACACTCGGCATCAAAGCCAGACAGAGATATTTTCAGTGGAAAACTTGTCATATAGCCTGCGAGAAAATGCCAGTTCTTATTTTGCTTTTACTCTTGTACTGTCGGCTTCAGACTGCACTCTGCTCATGCTGCAAGTTCCCATCAGATTTCTTTGATGTATTGTTAACAACAGCCTCTTTTAAACCAAACTTTTATTTCTTCCTTCTAAAACCAGTCACATCTGCAAAAAGGCTGTTTGTATAAACAGCAGTGTTTAAATATTTAGAAGCATTGTGTGTGTGAATCTTGGGTGGCCCTTTGAATGTAGTCGTGTTTAGACTTGTTATTCCTTGTTTAGAGGATTTTGAGGAAAAACTGAAGAGCAGTGCAACAGACTGCAAACAAATTTACCCCTGGCAAAAAACAACTGTTTAGTGAGTTAGAATAATGTTTCCTCTCTGTGTGACCTTCCAGGGATACAGAACAGGTTACTCGTACAGGAACCCCATTGTCCGTGAAAAACCCCGGTCTAAAAATGACGTGGAGATCCCTGCCACGGTGTCAGCGGTGCCATCAGAGGACAGTGAACTTGGTCTGCGGAGCCCCCTCAAGTTTATGGTGCAGCAAAAGCAGAGAGAAAGAACCCGGTGGCTCAACTCACCCAACAGCTACTTGAGGGTCAATGTTCCTGAACAGTCACACAGCGGGGACGTCAGCCCCAGGACCAAAACCATGGTACAGTGATTTCATGTTTAAACTGTTAGAAGGAATGGAATAATTTTATCTTCTCAGCCCATGAGGGAAGTTTAGAGCTAGGGAACTCATGTTGCTTTATATAAGCCTGCCCTCTTGTGGCTGCTTTGAAAAATGCACATTTGAAATCTTTGCTTTCTGGTACTCATTTGAATTTCTTTCTTTCTTTTCTTTAGTGGATGAAGTCATCAGAGCCAGGCAACAGTGTTGGCACACCAATAAAGATAGAGGATCCAAACCAGTTTGTCCCACTCAACACTGATCCCACAGAAGTTTTAGATAAGAGGAACAGGGTCAGTTCATGCAAGACCTCATTTTCCTTACTGTACCTGCACAAACCTCTACACGAAAGACACTGTATTTCTTTTTCTTACTGCCTGTTAAATATCAAGTTAAGATCTGGTATTAGAAATCCACAAATAATATCAAACTCAATTAAGTTATTGATTATTTTCTCCATTTGATTTCTTACAGTGAAAATGACACCATACTCTGTGATCAGTAAATAAATGCTGTTAAAAGCAAGTATTTGTGACAAGTATGGCCCACGTACAGCCCTAATTAATGTTTGAGTGTTCTCCAAAAGACAGAATGGGCAATTAAAAAGAAATGTATATATGTTTCCAAACTGGCATTGCATGACTAAATGGGTCATTTCACTATGATATGACTAAGAAAAGCATTAATAGGGTTTTGTTGAATCCACTCTTCAGATAAAAGATCAGCACAGAGGTGACCAGATGACTCCAGGACCAAAGTCTCAGCTACTGTCAGGAATTGTTGTGGACACCATACCAGGACCTGTGAGTATATGTGCCTCTGGTAAACCAGACTTCAAGATATGGACACTGTTAATGTTCACTTACGTTACAAATCATGGTCTTGAAATTACTGCTTTGGTTATGAAATCACCAGCAGCAGTCACTCCATAGTGTAGCACGCTCTTATTAATCATCCTTTGGACCTTGCAGACACTCAGAGGTGACTGCTCTTTCAGCTGCATGCCCCCATCTGTGGAACCAACTGCTTCCCCACATTAGGAATCATTAGGAACAACAAGGCCCACCTTTTTCCCTGGCCTCTAGAATTAGTAATGACATCCTAAATATGTGCTTAAAAATGCCTGTTTATTTTATGAATGTTATTATTTTTGTCTGTGATCTCCTTTATTCTGTCTTTTTGTTATGTTTTATTATGCCCTGTCTGTGTAGCACTGCAGTCAGCAGAGGCAGTTTTTTTAATGTGCTATACAAATCGATTTGATTCAACCTGACAACCACTCTTCAGTTTTAAACTCAATATGCTTTTATGTTGATTAAAAAAAAAAAAAGCCATGTGGGGCGCAGATGGCTTGGGTCATGCCCTATGTTTAGAGTGGCCTGGGTTCAAGTCCAGCCTGCGGCCTCTTTCTTCATTTCTCACCCTCTCTCTCTCATTCCTATTTTTGATCATATCCACTATTAGTGACTTTGTGCTGGTCTATAAATCTACTCAAGTAGAAGTAAAAAGTATTTAATTTTTAAAGTTTACTTCAAATACTGAGTACTGAGTCACTATCCAACTTGGCAAGAAAAACAAGAGAAACTAGAAAAGCACTTAAAGGGCTCAGACCTCCGCTATTAGGGGTGGTGACAAGGTGAAGCAAAGCATTGGCTTCGCTACGTGTGGACTGTCGTGGCAGAAGCACCCATGGTCTCACCAGACGACTGAAAGTCATGGCAGAGGGTGAATATTCCTCTATTCCTCCCAGCATTGTGAGTATTCTCACTACAATTCGCTGTCTTTCTGTCTGTTACGCTCCGACTCGTCTCCTCGACCGGGCGTGAGTCTTTCAAACTCTGTAAACTCCAAAACTTTGAATAGAAAGACACCAAAAACATGCTGCTGGGATTGAAGTTACTCATGTCTGCCATCTCCTGGCGTAAAATGGCAACAGCACAGACCGCCGTCATTAGCCCTATCTCCCAATAGTAAAGAATCCTTTTAAAAAATCCTGGATCCAGACGGTGATCCGGATCAGTCCCAAAATCTAATCAGTTCTTTCTTATGCCATTTCTGACATTTCCTGAAAATTTCATGAAAATCCGTCGATGACTGTTTGAGTTATGTTGCTAACAAACAAACAAACAAACCCACCCAATCACATAACGTCCTTGGCAGAGGTAATGATCTAGGTCATACCTTTATAGTAAAGTCAAATAAACAGCAAATTTGACAGTTAGATTAACCCATATAGAGTTAAACGGTGCACTTTAGAATTGTCTTTATTGGTCCACACTAAATTTAATTAAACTGCACTTTCAAAGTTTTAAATACTTAACAATATGACAGAACTGCAGTATCTCTTGAAATCTGTGGTAAGATGGGTCTCCTCTGGTAAGAACAAAACAGATAGTGAACCTCATAGCAAGGCAATTCACACTGATAAAGCATATGCACTATGCATCCTTTAGGAGCACCTAAAGTCACAAGTGGAAACTAACACAGTGGAGAACTTCAATCATGGTGCAGATGTATTTCACATAAAAAAACAACAATCCACATGAAACATGACCAAAAGAACCCCTGTAGGGATCACTGTAAACACTCTGGCCAAGGGCATGATGGGAAACTCCCCCCACACATTCCCCCAGATTTGAAATGGCAGTGGGTAGAGCCTTCATGAATTGACTCTTCAAGAGCTGAACTAACTGGTGAAATAACTCAACACTGAAGACCATGTCACTCAGAATGGAGTTAAAATTATGATTTGGGAGTTAAAATCACCTCTGAAATGTTAAACCATGACATATCAACACTCCAGTTTTTACTGTTGATGGATGTGATTTGGAATCATTCTCTAAGTGCTACCGTGTAGTCAGCAGAGGTGGAAAGAGTACATATTGCACTCAAGTAAAAGTACAGTAACTCTGGTTGAAATTTACTGAAGCAGAGTTGAAAGTACTGATTTCAAAATGAACACAAAAAAGTACAAGGACTCCAAAACACTATTCAGTTACAGTAACTTAAATAAATGTAATTACTAACTTTACACATCTGATTAATATGCAGTAACATGGAGGTTATTGAGGGAAAACTCTATGTCAATGGCCTATTAGCTATTGGTTATGGTCTTATAGAATAAGGTACTCATAAGCTTTTAATAATAGAGAATAAGCAGTTAGTATGCTACTACTTAGTAAAACCAATACCTAGCTAAATAATGGTAAGAATTGTACCATAAACTAAAGTATTACCAATACCAAAATGTCCCTGTATAGTGTAAATCTGACTTAACTTTGGGCTAGCACACCTTTACGATGCAGTAGAGTGTCGATTTACTCTTGTATGTACCTAAATCAGCCTCAAACTCCACAGCTCCTGCCCCAGCCTTTGAACAAAGTAGAAAACAGAAATTTGTAGAAGAAGACCAGAAAGAAAATAAGACAAATTCATCAAATGCTGGAGCGGGAACTCCACATTTGGATTGTTAGAAAACACAGTCAATGTTGTGTCAGCTGTAGGAGTTTAATGTATTGCTGCTAGACAATTAGTTTGCCAGTTTGGTATTTGATGTAATTGGTCAACTCTAAGATGGTCCAGTAGTAACTAGCTGGAAAAGGGAATATTGGCACCCACCAAAGCAGAGTTGGACAAACTTCTGTCAATAAATTGGTTTCAGTAGAACAATGACAGAAGTCCAAGTAAGCAACCTAATTGAACGTCTGAGCTGTGCATGTAAACAAATAGCTTATTACCAGGATTGATTTATCCTGTAAAAAGTGATCAATCACACAAATACATGAAAGCTCATAAATCAAGTTAATGAGCAATAGACAACTCCATAAGATGAAGGTATCGGCAGATACAAAAACTTCTGCCCATATTTAAAGCCAATATATTGGCCACACATATCAAAATGTACAACAGAATCATGAGAATGTATGAAGGTACCACACTGCTTCACCTTATAATATGAAGAATTAAGCTCATAGAGTTTTGAGCAGAACCATGTTCAGTATATGATTATCATTGAGATCAGTGAGGTAATTCAGACAAGTGAAGGCAGTGAAATGCCTCTTCATTAAGTCATTTCCTGTCAAGAAGTACCTATGGTGCTTCCTTTACAAGCAAAATAACCCACCAGCTACAATGGAAAAGGTTTAATCTGCTGTCATAATGGAGGCTTACAATGCATTGGTGGAAGATCAAAATATAAATGTCTACTTCCATAACTTGTATTTGATTTTGGCATAAAATTCAAAGGAAATGCATTCACTGTAAATAAAGAAAAAGGATTTGAAAATTTCAAACAGGATTTTGATTTGTGTGTCTAATGTTGGTCGTATTTGGTCCTTTTATTCAGGCTTTCATCATTGAAGATGAGGAGCAGACGCGCAACCTCCCCCCTAATCCTTTCAATGAGCTGACAGACAAGGAGCTGGAGGAGTACAAGAACACGGTAGAAAAGAAGCAGCAAGGACAAGAAGGTAGTCTGTCTTTCATACTGTTTTGTTGTTCAGTCTCATCCCTAAAGTAGGGTGCCATGCAACCATTTGACTACTACACTGCTACAGACCTGTTGCTGGCCTTTTCTGACTGCATAAGGTGACTGTAAAGCATTGCTGATCACTGATTTTGGTAGAACCTTCTCAACAAGTCAATGAGCACAAATTGTGAGGGGCTACACTAATGTTTTTACTGAAACAAAACCTCTACTTAGTTTAATCCCTCTTGAGTTGGCAAAATCTAATATTGTTCTTTGTAGTTATGAGTTTATGTTTTTGGGTTAATCCTTTGTGGTCAGTGGGGAAATGAAATCTAACTTCAATCTCAGACTACTAAGCAGTTTAAGATAAAACAGTTAAAAGAGGAGTTTAGGGCTCAGTAAATGCACTTTTTTAAAGAATAATCTACTCAAATTGAACTAGGTGGGCTGTAAAATTAAGACAAACACTTGATTGCTTTAGTCTTTGCTGATACTGTGGTTTTATATGTAAAAGTTGCTGTACTTATTGCATCCACTTAATAACAGCGTAGTTTGCCTGTATTTACAGTAAATAAGAGTTGTCGGTTCTTGCCCAGAGGAAAGATTGTCCCTACATTCAGTGAAACAAGGATATTTTTTTAAATTGCTAGCAGCGGAAAAATTGTCTGTTCATGGTTTCAGTCTTTCTCTGTATTGTGAAGTCAGTTCACAGGGATGGTGAGAGATGAGCTGTAAAGACATCAGTGTTGTCAAACGACCCATGTCTCTGTTATGACTGTAGGCAAGGGCAAAAAAAGTGTAGGCGGCAAGCACTTCTAATGCTGTGTATGAGAGTAGCACCTTTTTTTACATGAGCACAATGGTGTGTTGATTGTGGATCACATCAGCTAACTGAGATTAATGGATAGCAGCAGAAATATCAAACCAGCTCAGTGGTTCATTTTTCATGTTTATTTGCTGTATTAGTAGAAAGAGTTCAGTTAGGGCAAGTCATTTGGTTGGTGGGTCAATCAGTTTATGATCCAACCAAGAATATCTTAACAAATTTTCCATTAATTGATAATCAGCCTTTCAGCATGGTAGAATATACGGGCTTGTGCACGCTAATGATGCATTTAAAGCCCTGCTACATTATACCTAGCAGGTGCTTATAGCCTTACCTGAACTGCAGAACTTCGTTTCCAGTCACGTAGAGAAGCTCCTTGTTAAAGCTAAACATATTAGCTTCATCTCGGGTATATGGACATCAAGTGTCTGTCCTGTAAACATGTTGAGCCTCACTGCCTCAGTGGATAGATGAGGATTTCACTCTTAAAAAGCCTGTCCTGCACTCACAGGAGTGCTCACTCTGCAGTCACAGTTGCAGCCACTTTGATAACATGTTTCGTATATGGAAAATGGAGAAAAAGAACGCGCATGTCGTGCTACGTGACAGTGCGCGAAACATGGCAAAAGCAATAACTGACTTCTGTGAGCCAAGTCTCCCATGCATGGCGCACACTCTGGCTGTGCACACGGTGCTCGGTCTCTAGCATTGGAGATGTGGGTTTCACTGGGTTGTTACAGAGCTGTTTACAGTGAAATGCCCATTAAACTTGTTGCTAAGTTAGTTTGTGTTTCTTAAAGCAGAATCAGGAGAACTACTTCAGTTAAAGTTTTACTTCTTTTGTTTATCCTGAGTCTCAAAATTTAAAAGCATATTTAAGCTCTGAACTATAGCTAGATTTTTTGCATTTAAGAATCTTTTTCTTGTTGTTGTTGTTATTTAAAGCATTTTGTCAGGAGTATCTCAGGGAGCCATCCTGCAAACTGGTTGAGTAATAAGGAGAATCAATCTAAATTTATAAGCTATTTCTTTTTGCACTGTGGAGCTCAGTGTCAGCAGGATATTTTGCTGCTTTTTATTGCCCTTAAAGATGCAGATGACTTTGGCTGTACTGTTAAAAATAAATGTAGCATGTAATGCACAGGTATCCAAATTGCTGTAAGCTTTTCTTTAGTGTATGGCTGTATTTAATTAAAAAAAAAAAACCAATACATCCTTCATTTCTGATAAAAATCTAATATTTCGTCTTAGACTACCAATATTTAAAAAAAATATATATATTTGTAGTACAGGATGGAATTGGTGTTTTTTACAGTGGAAAAAAATGTAAGTAAATATCGGTATCAGCCAAAATGAGTTTTAAAATAATGGCTTATCGGATATCGGCAAAAATCCAACATGGTGCATCCTTAGTTCAAACTGCTTATGTTAGCATATATTAGCCTTGCCATTTAAGGATGTAAGCGCACAGGCTTCCATCCTTGTCATACCTCTGCTTTTGGCTGTAATAGCAGTGGAGTTTGCTGACTGATGCGTCACCTTATATTGCCTTTGTCCAGGTGTAAAGATGCAGCTAAATACACAGGAAGAACTACAACTGACAGCCAAGCAACTTTTTGTTTGCGCCTTCATGGGAGAAAGTGTCTCTCTATACCAGCAGATGGCAGTAATCTGTATTAGTAAGTCAAAGAGGGAAGCCTAAGGACCTAGAACTAAGGGTTGTCAATAGGGCTGGGAAATTAATCAAAATTAAAATTAAATTTCAATATGTACTTACTGCGTAGGTGCAATATTTCTTATATCTGAGTTGTGTTTCAAAATACCAGCTTGATACATTTTTTGAGGCAGGGATGTTATGCTCTCTAAAAAAGGAAAAGCCACTAGGGCTACCCTCAGGCAAACTCGTTCAAGTCAAGGATTAAGTTAAAAAGCCTTTATTAGCTCAGGGCATATCTAATAAAAATCCATAAAAATCAAAGGAACTTTTGCATCTTTCTAAAAGGACTTGTGAAACACCAGTTTTCACTGACATGCGACTTTGAATGCTTTATCTTTTTATCTTGCAGTTTTGCTTCAAAAGATCTTTTAAGCTTCTGTATTTTTTTTTACTATTTATCATTAAATTAGGATTTTTGAAATGATGTTTACTGTTTACGAGGCGCTTGTCAAATTAAGGATATAAGCCACAGGAGTTCCCCGTCAGTGTTGCTACTTAAAGGTGAGACTGACCAGATTACAAGCATGGAAGCTACACAGTACATCCCTGAAGATGGCTCAGGGATTTTATCATGTAATTTATGAAACATTAAGAAAACTGATGTCAAGATGCCATGTCAGGGTAAATGTATGCTGAGATTCTCAGAGCTGTACTTGTCCGTGCCACTTAGCTTTAACACCAACTCTGCATACCTCTTATGTGGAAGGCTTCTCTTGTGGCTAATTAACTTACTATTGACAAGTAACTCACTTCAAGCTTACTGAACTATCTCTTTAAAATAACAGAGATTATATCATGTTAGAGCATGTGGTATTGGAAAAGTTTTCAAGGATCAAAAGTCTTACCACTTTACCTGAAGTGCAGAAAACCCAACTGCTTTAAGACAAAGCTGATCTGACACACCACTCCCTGCTACCTCATACATATTTTTGTTTCATAGTTCATGTTAATCCAGATTAGGTATAAAAAATGCTTATGGCAGTGGATTTGTAAGCGTTTGATCCTCCAATTTTGGATGAAGAAAGAAGATGCTGCAGCATTGAATACCAACATGTTACAGCATTCTTGAGTAGAGAGGTTTCCTCTGTTCTGTTTTTCCTCATATGAACAGTCATTCAAAACCTGAGTGGCAAGAATTGGTGCAACTGATGCAATGTACCTCATCTAAGCAAAAATACATCCCTTATGGAAAAACCTTTAATGACTTTACCCTTTTACAGAGGATGATGACGCTACGGATGCAGATGAGATGACAACATTTGATGGTTCCACCATCTCCCTTTCTCTCTCTCCCATTATGACCCCAGCTAAGGACGGTAATTAGCTATCCAATAAGAGCTCAAATTATTATATGTCAAAATGAGCTGCCTCTTTGTTTCTGTGTTTTATGTCCCCCAGGGGTAATTTGTAAATGAGTAAGAAACCTCCCAAACTGAATTGATACTAAAATGTATTATTACATCTTTTTCTGTCTGATTGAACTTCTTATCCCCATCCCCCTTCACTGACTTGGATCATCTGTTGACAGACGTAATTCCCAATGGGAAAGACCACCTGGAAGAGTTGGAGGAGGATCTGAGCATCGAGGTATCCAAGCTGAGCATGAGCACTTCGGATACGCAGGAAATCTCAATTACATCGAATGAGAAGACAGGGGAAGCTCAGACCCCAGAGAGCCAAACCAAGTCCCCAAAGAAAAAGAAAAAGAAGTTCCGCACACCTTCATTCCTCAAAAAGAGCAAGAAAAAGAAGGAGGAGAAGGAGAAAACTGAAGCCTGAGGGCATTTGCTGTAAAAGCAATTAGTGTTTGGCTAGGAAACCACCTGAATTCAGTTCTTGTTGAAGTGGAGTGAAATATGACAAATGATTATTATTCAGTCAGAATGTCTCCCAGGACACAGTCTTTTTTACACATCTCTCATTCACAGTTATTATTAGATGTGAACTTACTTTGATAGTAAAATGGATGGTTTCCTCCCTTGAGGGTTTATGATCGACCACTCCTGAAGGGCTCAGCAAAACGATGTTAAAATACAGAGATGGTGTGGTTGATAATACCCATATTTTAATGGGGTTTAAATGGATATCACAGAACTAAGAGTTGTGTAGGCTATAATAAAACAAGATTACAGTTGTGTTTGTACTATCCTTTTTTTCCTTTTTTGCACAGTTACCTTGTTGAATGTATATGGAAAGCTATGGCATTGTTTTGAGAAATTAACAATCAAACAAGTAGAATGATCATAATGAAACTTGGCCTTAATATGAAGTACGAATTGTATCTCTACTATCCATACACTGCACAAAACATATTATGAAGTGTTTTTGACTAATATCTTGTCAAGATTGTCACATTACACCTGACAAGTCCAGATAAAAAATCTTATTTCAAGATATAACAAACACGAAGTAGGGATGCGTGATGTCTGTATCGGCAGATATGAACATTTCTGCCAATATTTATGACCGATATTTTGCTTATCAGTATATAGATCTGCCTATTCAGCTGTCAGTATTTGCAGTACAAACAAATAATTTAGTGTACTTTTAGGCAGGACCAACAGACCCCTGTCAGCTAAGGTCTCCGTTATTCACAATCATTCCTTACATTTAAAAATGTATTTAAGGACTGAAATTTGTTAATATGTTCATCCTCAACCTTTAAATTGTGTGTTTTAGGTCTGATCTACATTTCAATATTAGAATTGCTAAAATTATATGTCAATGTTTACAAAAAAATATTTTGTAAATATTCACTTATCAAATATCATCCAAAATCTAATACCGTGCATCCCTACAAATAAGGCTCTGACTGCTTTTAAAAACAAAAGTATTGCTGAAAATGAAGCCAGGAAGGTCTAGTTGTAAGGTTTCTTGAAATTGGATTTTTATCTTGTCCAGGACACTTGGGTAAAATTTGCATTTGGAGCTTTTTCTACCTATCAAAAGCAATTCAGGAACTAGCTTGTGCTTGAAACAAGACAATTGTTTTGACTTGCCAGGATATTAAATGTGATAATTTTTTCCTACAAGTTAGACAACAACACTAAGATCTGATTTTCTGCAGTGCAGTTGTATCTTTTTTGTAATAATATATGTTTATGTCATAGATATTACAATATAGTGTTTGATAGTTTATTAAATGATTTGATAGTCCTAACTTTACATACTAACTCATATACTTAACATGCTGTGATAGATGGTAATAATTCATGTTTTTCACATATATGTCAGTGCTATTGTCCCCATGGTTGCTGCTTTATTGTAATAGAGAGCTCAGTAAAGTGATGACTCTTGCATAGCGGTGTTTCTGAGTGGCAAAGTTTGACCTTAACTGAATGGCCTGAAACTATGTAGTTGTTTTGATGTGAAAGTGCAAAGCCTGAATCACAGAAAGTTGAATGCGAAAGACCCTTTTTTTTTCACGAATAATGAGTTTATGGCAATATACAGAGGGTAGAGTTTGAACTAAGAGGACTTTTACTTACATCCCAGTCAATAATGTGAATGATTTGTTTTGACCCAAAGGGAGTGAAGTCTTTGTAAAAAGTTTGTTTTTGTGAAGTTCTTTTGTTACGCTAAACCAAATGTTAAAAATTGAAACATAGCAATGTGACAGTACAATCTAATAACGGTATTTTAATATTTCTTTTACCTTTTTTCATTAAACTTTATGCTCAGTGTTTACAAACTGCATTTACTTATGTAACCTGTGTGCCTAGTGCTAATATTCTCTCTGTTGTTTACATTGCTGTTTGTGTCACCGGGGTTTTTTCCACAGTGCTTTACATTAAACCTCCCGTCAGAGTCAGTCCTTTGAAATTGCCTTCTCTCTGATGTAATAAAAGCTGGCATATGTTTCCATAATAGCTTTATTGCTCTCTTGCTTATTGACTGAAAGATAAATGTAATGATTTCTTATCTGTTCTCAAACACAGTTTCAAGCCATACTTATGCATTTATTCCAGCTGCTGCTCAAGTATAAAACTCCAGCTATTTATATCCAACTCTAAGACACTTCATAACACCTCAAGAATTAAATAAAAGCTCGAAAGAAAACTATTTACACAGCCTGCTCTTTCAGAGGAGGCAGCGTCTCCCTAAAACAATGCAGCCTGTTCACTGATAATTGACCATGTGAAGCTGTATAATCAGTCTTCAGACATGATATGAATGGGCTGTTGTCATGGTAATCCACTGAGAGGGGGCTGTGGAGACAAAGGGGATTTGGTGTCTCCAACAGGTGTTCATGTTGGGGGAGTGACAAGATCTGCACCTACACCACCCCCAAACCACAAACACACACCTTCTAAGAGATGACATAAGGATGAGGTCGAGTAGAGAGTAAAGAGTTTGATTAAACAAAATTACCAAATTAAAGCTTGCGTGAGGAGTTTTGACTGGTTATTTAACATACTAAAATTATTGTGATCTCTTATAAGCTTGACAAAAACAAACAAGACCATCAACCATTTTTAAGATAACTCTCTGGGCATTTTGCCTTTATTTGATTGGACAGCTGAAGAGAGACAGGAAATCTGGGGAGAGAGTGGGGGAAGACATGCGCCAATCATGCGCTTAGACTAGGAATCTCTCCTGTGACCAGTGGATTAAGGACTATACCCTCTCAATATGAGTGCCTGCTCTACCAACTGAGCTAAACCAGCACCTATATTGGTTGTTTTTTATAGTGTTAATGCATGAAACCACTTCGGGGGCAGGCGCCAGACAAAGTGATAAACAGAATTCTGCCACAACAGCCTTTAGTACAGATCCTCTTTATGGTGGTTCAGTGGACTGTTAAAGGTACAATATGTACACTTTTATACTGAAAAATCTACACTAATTTAAGTATGACTATTCTTTTATATTTTCTGGTTAAGTACTTACATGATCTCAAATATTTACAACAATTTTCAGTCAGAGAAATCCTTAATTTTATAGTTGCAGCGGGATGTGAGCCACCATGACATACCTCAGTGGTTCCTAAAGTGGGCAATAGGCCCCCCAGAGGGGTGCAGCAGGACAAGGCAAAGTAACACAAGCTGATGACTCCAACACTGAAGAAGAGGAGCAGTCTATTGATGTCACCTCAGATTCAACAATGTAATTCCAGTTCAAGTCCAAGACATTGTCAGCATTTTGAGACAGAGTGGAAAAAAAGAGTACCTACTGTACATTTACATGTTTTTGTAAATGTACAATGGGTACGTTATGTGCAGTGAGGGGTAGCGGGAGCCTGAAAATATTTTCATCTGCCAAAGGGGGGCTCGACAGAAAACGTTTGGGAACCACTGACATACCTGATGTTTTTGTTGTTGGCATGGGAATGGTGGAAGTAAAGACCAAAGACTGGTACTTAAAGCTGTCACTCTCTTGCTGTACCTCATTCATGTTTTGTGCTGCTAACTTGTGATGGACCATGATTATGTCATTGCTGCACATTCTGTTTTACCAAGCTCCTCACATTAGGTGTAACTCCATTCCCTAACCCCCATACCAGTGTGGTCCAATAAAACCAGGCACACACTGTATGAATTTCATCTGATTCGACCACAAATTTTGAGTCGCACAACTCACATAGAAGTCGCACTGACTTTCTGTCGGGTCATACGATGTTGGTCGCGCTGTGTACAGGGGGATACGATGGCCAACCACGACCTGACTTCAGCCCAATCAGCTGCTCCCAACTGGTCTAATGGATTTCTGATAAGTTTGATATTTTGGTCATACAACTGCACACACTTGTAGTAAGAGCTGAACAATGAGCAGAATCCACAACTTAGGGGCATTTTTTCCTTTGTAAACTGTCAGACAGCATCTTATATCATCATGGAAACAGCAGCCCCCTACCCCTGCTATAATAAAGGAAATAGATGAACAGGAAATATTCCTACCCGCAGACCTCCAGCTGACACAAATGGTGATACTGTTGGTGTGTGTGGGAGAGAGAAAGAGATTCAGTCTACTCCCAACAGTGAAATCTTTTTTTTTGTGAATTTTAATGTCTGAATTTGTGAGTCTCACAGTGTGAGTTTACATTCCACCTTGACTATCATGGAGTTGGCTTGAAATCAAACCGTATGCCTGGTTGTAGACATTTCCAAGTCATGTACGTGAGACACGCTCCTCAGCACTGACCATCTCCACTGCTTATTGTTATTTTGAATTGATGAGTCTTTAAAAAAAAAAACTGTGCTCCATAAGGTGTTGGTAAA
Organism: Cheilinus undulatus; assembly: GCF_018320785.1. Classification (NCBI taxonomy): domain Eukaryota; kingdom Metazoa; phylum Chordata; class Actinopteri; order Labriformes; family Labridae; genus Cheilinus; species Cheilinus undulatus. Next base: position 33,175,362 of record NC_054870.1, on the reverse strand, counting down.
TCAGTTTCATTTTATGGATGAATTTCACATAATGAGTGAGAGAGCTATTAAAAGTGGCCTTCTTGGTTTGTTTAATGCTGTGAGGAAGGGCACTTTTAACCGCTTTTCTCCTTCATTATGTTGAAGAAGGGGTATTATACTTTTCCAATTTTTAAAACATAAATATAAAGTCACAATGTTGGGTGTCCATATTTCACGTCTGCAAATTTTCAAACCGCAAGATAAACGTATGTGGCAGCAATCTTGGAATTAGAGTGTAAACTGATGAAAACGGTTAGTTGGGAATCTCTCTGTGATCTCTCCGAGATCCTCCTGAGACGAGATTTCGATGGAGCGAACTGATGAGGTTATCGAAATAGGATCTCCTGACTGGTTCGTCTGTGCTGCCGGCAAAGCGGAACAGACCACCCCCACAAGACGAACAGAGATGAATAAATACACCGATAGTGCAGCCAGGGATAAGCCCACCGTTATCAAAGCCATTTAGTAACACAGTAATTAAACAGTTACCAGATACATCCTTCTCTATCCTTTGCTGCTGCTGGTTTTCTTCCCCCTCTCTCTCCAAACTATCTACGTCAGACTCCGGGTCTAACACGTATGGACGTATATCAAAATTCACCATATTTTACTCAGTCGGACCAGTTCATTCAAAGTTTACAAGTACTAGCAGAGCAACACAGCCACATTGGAGAGGGCGGGCACAAAACATTGAGTCCTGCCGCCGGCCAGCCTCTGGAAAATCAGCCAGTTGGAGGAAAGCAGGTCCGGGGGGGGGGTTAAAGAGACAAAACCGAAGCATTTCAGACGGAGGTTAAAATAAGGGTTTTTCAGGACGCCAGTGTGAGAAACATGAGGAGTTTTTTGAGCTTTAAACCATGTTAAGGTACTATGTGGGTATCAGAAAGATGGTGTAACGCTTTGAAAAAAGGCATAATACCCCCACTTTAAATTCATCCATGAAAATTGTAATTTGCTGCTAAGTACATAATATACCTTGTGGGGTGCATGTTTTTGTTGAGCACAATTCTTGATTCAAAACAAGAGGTAAGCAATCAAAGTGGGTGAAGCTGAGAGGCATATCTGTACATGCTATCTTTTGTGTCTGCTTTGATTGAGAGGTCCCTGGTGGTGGAATTTACACTCTGTGTGTTTAAAAGTGGAATGACAATTTTGCAAAATAACACTACTTGTAACTTGTATTAATGCAATACCAAACCACCATAGATATAATGTGAATGTTGTCCACTGGGATGCCAAAATCAACCTGAACTAAAAGTTCTTTATAGGAGCTCTAAGGAAACAATTTAGAGCATCTTGGAGATTTAAGAGTCTTTGGAGTGTACTAAACATGAATTATAAAGAGAAACTGTTGGTGGGAATTTATTTTTCTTTTAAGCTCATAATAACACCAGGCTTCAAACTATTTTGTTCACAGATCCTCACAATGTGTAGATGACAAGGCTTAGCCCTGATCTCCCATGTATCCTGACAGCGCTAAGGAGAGGAAGGAGCAGGTGACACATGTCTGTTGTCCTTCTGCTGTGACCTCAGGGCAAAGTGCATCTATTGTTTTACAACAACAGGGGACTGCTGCTGCTGCTGCACAAAGCTTCATCTGAGAGCAGCATCTTAATGACCAACAGCATGTAAGAGGATAGCATCACCGAGATAGACTGATTGATAACCACTCATGGAAGACACCTTTTATCCATTCAACAGAATTTCATATGTTTCATACTCTCTTATGTGCGGGATGTTGCATTCATTTTTACAAAGATACACACTGGTATTGGTGCTGTGTCACTATGCCTCCTCTGTGACAGCCGAGCCACTGGTGTAATCCTCAGGCTTTTCAGATTACTCCAGTTGGGGTCACATTCTACATCAACCTACAGCGGGTCAGCTTTCCACGCTGCGGCTATCAGCCTGCAGCACGCACAGTAACTCTGTCTGCACACGAGCCTCACAGCACAGAGGAGATGCTTCCTGGAGAAAAGCTGTCAGTTTCCTCCACCTTCCACTGAACTCTCACACCATGTTTGACTTCATATTAGGGTGGTCACTATACCAGAATTTTAAACTTTTATTAAACGTTAAACGTTTATTTAATTCTTTTCCAGAACCAAAATGTAAATTTGCGCAATTTAGACAGTGTGTAACAATTTGCATGCAATTTTGATGGATATAAGCCTTATGAAATTGATTTGGCACTTTTTTATTTATTGTTCATAATAATAACAGGAACTACAGTTTAAAAATATGGTATTAAAAAGTATTGAACATTTTGACACGCTTATATATCATTTTATGCACATGGACAGCAGTGGTAAATATCTGAGTTTTGCATTGTACTATGTACGCGTTTTAAAACTTTGGCACACCCTATGGACAAAGTGGCACCTTTATGTTCTTGCCAATCCTGTCTGGTTGTTTGTAATCACATAATCCCAAATGTCTTTTCGGAGTCAAAAGTTGGGAAAAGCCACTAGGAATGAATGGGAACAAAGGAAAGTCAGCACTTTACAGCTCTAAATGGACCTGTAAGCTGCAGTTATCAGCAGGAAATGTCTACAGACATTGAGCTCAATCACTACACTTTAAAAAAAATGTTTTTCCTATAGTTTTACAGACTTACCCGGCATGGAGGCAATCGATATCACAAATTACTCAGTCCTGCAAACGTCCTAGTGTCATCCATCCAGATGAAGGGAGACAAGAGTCTAGGAGTATAGTAGTGGGCTAAGAGGCTAGCTGAGCCCCTTTAACATAAAAACTTCTCATTTTGTCACAAACATGCTTTTAATTAAAAAGGTGTGTTTAAGTGCCGGTTTCCTTTCCTCCATCCTTTGTCATTATTTAATCCACATTTTGAAAGTCAAAAATATGAAGAGCCTTTTTGGAGCCAAACATCCAGTCCTGAGCTGAGCCAAATGATCTGGATCTCTAAAAAGTGACGGATTTCCCGTCACTATGAGAGAGTGGACAGATATCAGCTGAGGAAATACAGGTAAGATCAGAGTTGAATGTGGTAAACCATGACAAAACCATACTGAACCAAACTGGACCGCTTTGTAGAAATGGACAATACATGAGTGTTGTGTGACAATGCTCACCCAGGCTTTAGACAGAGGCTTTTTTTTTTTTTTTAATTCATGGCTACTGCCGTTTCTCCATGAGTTTATTCATTTTTTTCCCTTTTTTTGCCTCTATATTTTACTACTTTTGGGACGCAAAAGTAGCTTGCACTTTGAATGCTTGCTATAGTCATAAACAGCACAAAACATGGCCTTTTGGCAGCGCTTCCCTAAGCAGAAATCCCTACTTGACCCCCATCGGGTGTTCTCCAATGCTGCATGATGTCATCTGCTTAGAACCTATACACGTTAGTCAAGCTTTTTCCCCTAGGGATTTAATTTTCACTTTTCATACCTTTATTTAGAGGGATAGGGCAGTGGATAGTAGGGCTGGGTGTTGCTACTGATTTCCTGAATCGATTTGATTTTGATTCACAAGGTCCCGATTCGATTCGATGTCTAATTAGATTCGATTCGATTTAATATTGATTCATTGAGGGATATTTCAGCTACAGTCCCTGTTTTGCTTGAATATGCAAGGGGGTCTTGGAGAAGTAATGGCAGAAATTATACTTTCAGTTGAATTATTAATAAGAAACCTTCTAACTAGGCACAATATTTAAAATATTAAAGTTCACACTAAAAACTGACCCCAAACTTGTTTCCTGAAAATACTTTTTATTGACCAACACATTTGATCAATAAACATAATAAAGTGCAACATAGACTTAACAGTCAGTGGTAAAAGATCGATCTTTGAATAAAATGAATCGATATTGAAAATTTAAATAAAAAACTGATCTGAATTGGAATTTTTTTTTAACCAAGCCTTAGTGGATAGTAACGAAAACTGGGGAGAGAGTGGGGATCGACATGCGGGAAAGGAGCAACAGACCAGACGAGCAGGGGTTGCTTACGGTCTCTGCTTTATATTAAGGCCACTCACTGTGAATCTGTTCTAAGGAAACTGTACCTTAAATTACTGATTAAGTCTCACCAGTACCCCCAGAAAACAGTCTGTTTTTGGGGTCCACCAGACAGCACAAGCTTTAAAATGCTGTGTAGATTTATATTGTGTTCAGCAAAACAAACATAGAAACAATTTGGTTTTGCCCTTTCCGTGAATGGATCCTATTTTATGCCACTCAAGTCTGCATCTTTGCATTACAGTCCAGATCAGTACTGTCTGTGTGTCAGGCCTTGCCAGGCGAGCTGAAATAGACTCCATAGGAGTCTCTCTCTCTCTCTCACAGGCGTCCGTTACAGGCCTGGCCACATCTGCAGCGGGCCAGCCATCTGCACCCATTGTCTCAGAGGCACAACACAGCCCTGCACGCATGGCTGGCCTCGTAAAGGCAGGCCCTTTCCCCTCTGTCCTCCTCCGTCCCTCACAGTGTGCTGAAAAAATGACTTCTTAATCAGTCAAAAGGGACAACAGGAGTGCACCAAGAAAGGAGTAAACTCAATTTCAAGGTTAGTGTTTACAAAGGGAAGAAACGTTTAAGGTTGAAGCGCTGACACTTTCGCTATCATGGCAATTGTGCTGTCCAATGAAGCCAAGCAGCCAAAATAGGCCCTGAATATTCACATATTAACTTTAATTTAACTTTTTTTTTATTCTTTGTATTTTCAGACTGGATTTTGTTTGTTTTAGAAAGAAGGTGTTACACAGCACACCACAAGGAGCTGGGGTGGAAAAAAAGGTTTCAAGGAGAGGGAAAAAAAAAATTATTAAGACTAAAAGGCTGCAAACTGTCTGCAAAAGCAAATGAATGTGTTTCTACTGAGCAATCGTAACTTTTGGATGTAGTAGGGAGCGAAAACAAATTAAATGAAAGAAGTACAAGCAGAGACTCTATTCCTCGTACATCTACCAGTAATAAGATCTTATATTTGCAACTGCCATGTTACATTGATGCTTTTCACTTTTAGTCTGCTCACTTCTGACATGGGCTAACTGTTCGCATATGAAAAGCAGCTCTTATTTTCATAATAATTCACTTTACAGCTGTCTGAAATAAAGCAGTATTGTTGCACATGAAAGCAGGCATTATGTGTGTTATTTGTTATTCTCCTGCAGTATTGATAATAAGGATTTATTATGGCACAGTTGACAATGAATGCAATGTGCATGCGTTAGTGGGAGGGATTATCCACCAAGTAGGGCAAGTGGCTGAGGCTAAGTACTGCAATTCCATCGAGCCTAGTTCATTTCAGTCATCCGCTCAGTGCACAGACGGGACAAGGAGAACACTTTCAGCGCTGCTTATTTGTCAAAGCCCCTAAAAAATAACCTGAAGTGAAAATGGTAAAGTACATGCGACAGCACAGCGAGCTGAAACCCGAAGAGGTCCTGTCGGAGTCTGACGCGTCCATGGACCAGCAGGATTTCGGAGAGATGTCCGACTATTCTTTCAGCGACGTTTTATACTCCAAATGTTCCGCAATGGACCAAATCGGCACTTTTATGAAGAACGTGCAAGTGCTGCTTGATGCGGCAAATTACATAGAAAATATCGAGAAGAACAGCGGAAGTAAGTAAACACGGGCTGTAGGGGATATTAACACGTAATGCGCCGAGCAGACAACAATAGAGGCGAAGGCGACAAAAGACGCGCAGCGGACGGATGAACTGTCCCGATAACAGCCAATAATATTTCACCTGCGTCTACTAAACTGTGCTCTTATCGAGGATAGACTTGAAAAACATCGACAGTTGAAAATAAGTTGGAAAAATTGGCCGCTTTTGAAATTCAGGAAGCATTTGCATCGCCTGAGACAGATTTTATTAGAATAGCCTGGAGCTAAATGATCTGCTCCCATTAAAGCTAGGCTTTTGCAGACCGTGGGGGGAACTGAAAAACACGACTGAATGCATTAATTCTTCGAAGCAATGCTGCATATGTGAGCATTTAGGTCAATACATGTAGGCATTTATGGTGTTTCAGACTCCGGTTTCCGATATAATCTTTAATCTCCATTTTTCGAAACTCCTTTTACGATCATTCTATTAATTTATTGCTACACTTCGAAAATTCCACATTCACAAACTATTTAATATTTTTAAAACGCAGTTTGTAGTTTATTTCTCTGAAAAGGGAACAATTCTAAGCCCTCCTATCATTTACAGAGGCAGCTGCTGCTTCCTTGTATGTGTTGTTCACATGGTTTCCACATGGAACAAATTGTGAAGTTCTCATTGGTTGGAACACATGTTCCCAGCACGAGAGTCACCGCAAACAGCCAATCACGCGAAGGTTTAAGTCTGACGTCGCATGTTACTGGGATAAAGGGTTCATGGGAAGTGTAGGCTAATTTTCAAACAACATTCAAACTGTGAAACTCAGACGTGTTTTAGAGAAAGTAGAATTTTTCAAGGACCACAAAGGCCACCTTAATGCTTATTATGGAAAAAAATAAAACTTTATTGATGTTACTATTTTCAAGGAATCTTTTCTGTGGCGATTTAGTGTTTAAAGTTTAATTTGATGGATATGTTGCCTGTGGTCAAACATTTAAATGTGATTTACAATTCAGGCCGGCTAAGGTCACATCTACCATGCAAATCCAGACCCTCATGAGGCCTCCTGCTTGTAGCACATTTGTCAAATCTGTACAATCTATGTAATCCTCTTGATCTTTTCCATCCCCAGAATGTGAGCACGGCTATGCTTCCACATATCCTGCAGGCCAGGCTGCACATCAACAGAAACAACGTAAATTCAAGAACAGGAAATTGGACAATATTCACAATAGGTAGGTGACATGATTTCTTAATAAAATCAATGTTAAGGAGGATGTGTGGATTTATATAGCATCTTTAAATGCTCTCAGATGAACAAGCAACTTCCATGGAATCTCTGTGATTTGTGGTGTTCAATTTTTCAATTTGCAACATTAAAATATATAACTGCTGGAATTGTTGTGCTCTCATTGATTGTATTGCATTGTTATGGCTTGCAACAGTTTTGTTTTTTCATTTATACAGGTCAGCACACAATGAACTGGAAAAAAATAGGTGAGTAGCTTAAGACTGCAGATTTGTGTGCATGCTAATATTAAAATATTAAAATGCAATAAAGGAAGATGTGACTATGGCAGCCATGACAGATTTTTAATATCATCTATCACCAATCAACTAAACATGCACAGCATGTTAAGTTTCAAACATTGCAACACAGATGTTGCACAGAGAGGAGGGAACAAAGAATATACAGGATTTAAAGTGCTTCAGCAAATGAGGTACAGAGGGAGTTTATCTTTGGGAGCCAGCTGTCTCTAAATGGAGCTTCAAGATAAACCATGTTTGCATATCTTATGGCTACTCAAAATATGCTGAGCATTTCAAAGCTAGATGTACTATAGGCCTATGTTTCAGTGCAATATAATCACATCAATCATTATTATCCATTAAAATCAACAACCAAGACCCCCCCCCCATTTATTATTATTATTTAGTAGTGTGCATTTTGCAAGGAAAATAAAAGGGAAGCGTGATGCAGCCTCAGTGGCAGCAATGCTCCTGGAGGACATGCAGACAGCTCCCCAGTCAGCAAGCAGGAACCGTCTGTTTCCAGACAACAGGGCTTCTTCCTGGAAGCCTACTTCTATCGCTTCAAGGATGAGGCAGCATCTGCTTTAAGCAAGAAGCAAATGTCAGGACACATTTATTTCCAAATCAAATGCCCTGCCCTTAAAAAACACACATCATATGTGTGAGAATATCTGATAGAGATGGAGAGAAAAACTGCATCTCTGTGAGTATTTTTAATTCAAAATGGTGGCCAATGCAGAGAAGAGATGACATCACAACTTGACCTACATTTTACTCCATTATTTGAAGGAGTAGTGAGTGTCCTTTGGCTGTGTCTGCATTCATCAGACCACAGGCACAGAGGCCTGGATAGATCAGAAATAGGATCAGAGGCCAGGCTGATCCATGGGTAGCTGCAGACGAGTCACATAATGTGGAAAGCTCGTTTAATAAATTGTAAGATAATAGGTATAGATCAGGACTAATGAGATTTATGTTTTTCTGAATGCTAGCAGTAATAATCAAATCTGGTAAGAAGGAAATGTTAGAATACATCCAACCTATAAGGACTGGTTTAGAGAAAACAAATACATCAGTACATGCACATATTATGTCTCTAAAGCTACAACCCTGGTGTTTCTCCTTCCACAGAAGAGCACATCTCCGCCTGTGTTTGGAGAGATTGAAGTCATTGATCCCTTTGGGACCAGACTGCAGTCGGCACACCACGCTGGGACTGCTCAACAAGGCCAAAGCACATATCAAGGTGTGGATGTCTAATGCAACCTCTGTAATATGATATGAGGAAGGGCTAAATTCTTCTTTTTTTTCTGAAAGGTTGTGATGTAAACATGAACTGTTCTTATGGCTTCTTTTTCCTGAAACTGCAGAAGTATCACCATCAGGCCATCAGTCACCAAGCTGAAATAGACAGCAAAGAGCCTAACAGTCAGTAGGTTTATGTGCAGACAAGAAAAGTAGAATTATTTCGTTAGTACAACTAAAACAGGACTTTAAAATGCAAGGTAGCGTGTCAGTGTGACTGAAATTGTACTAAATCTAATTTCCCGATATCTATTTGTGGGATTTATGCCACTAGTATAGCATAAACCCTATTCACACTTGCATAAAACTCCAAAAAATTCTTAATTTACCAGGGTGAGCCACATGTGTGAATAGCTGATTTTTTTTTTCACCTGGCTTTATTCTGAAATCTCCCTGGTGGACCTCTAGTAATTTCCCCCTCCCCCACCCCTCTATTGAATGACAGTTGAACTGCAGGAAACTTCCTGCTGTGAGGGACAAGTGTAAACATACAATTTTGAGGACTTTTGTGGGCGGGTTACCCCAAAATATTCCAGACATTTTCAGGGTTGCATGTGTGTGATGGGCTATAAAGTATGTACTCGCTATCTTACTGGCAACTTATTAGCGTGGTCAACAGAATGACAGTCCATATTTAGTAGATGAAACGGGGCTTATCACCAACTACCGAAGCGGAGGTATGAATGCTCCCGCAAATGAAACGGTTCTCTCGTTGTTATTGTAATTACACTTGGACAAGAACTGTAATTCCTCTAAATTACTTGATCACTCTGTAACCATAGTTTGTCTTATTTGTTTATGTAAACATAACGACTGAACCAGCTAAAAAGAGTTTAGCCATCATCAGATGTCTTGATTTTGCTCATGTTGAGCTCATTGCTTATTTCAATAGCTGAATGTAGAAATATGAAGGCATCCGCTACTGCATTTACTTAAATTATATACACAAAAAACTGCAGATTGTGTTCATGTCTATATGGAGTAAAAAGATATATTTCCGCAGTCATGTGTAAAATATGACTATAGTGATGTTGCAGTAGTAATGGTAATGACAAGGGAGGGTCTTTGGGTCCTGAGTTTGACTCAGTTTAAGTCCAAAGTGATGCCTTACCGGTCAATAGGATGGTACGAACTTTTTGATAACATTATTGTATTTTAGTCTCCTTGCTTTCAGTCTCATTTCTCCATAGCTGTGGAGACTTTACTGTCAAACACACACTAATTGCCTGATATCTAGCTTGAAGTCCATCCTTACAGTCTTTTCAATTCTAGTGCTCAGTATTCCTCCCTGTTGTTAACATGGTAGACGTTGGAAAAGATGAAAAGTGTGAAATAACCTTGTTTGGTGATAGGTTTAGTTCAGGTCTATTGCCAGGGACCAAAGACTCATAATTTGTGAAAAACTGACACCAGCTCAATTTCTAATTGTCCCTTGTGCTTATGAAACTGTTGGTTGTTGTTATTAATATTCCAAGACTACCAGATAAGTCTGAGTGTTAAACTTGTCTACCTAAATGTACCACTTACTTAAATATCTAGACTAGTGGTTCTCAACTAGTCTAGTGCCAGTACCTACAACTACCTCCTTAATGACAAATCCAGCCCAAATGTCTTGTCTTGTTCCAGCTATAACTACATGTTTTCAATAGTGCTATCAGTGGATGTCAAAAATAATAATAATAAATAATAATAATAAATTAATTTTAGACTTTGTCATAATTAATTAGATTTAATCGCATATGCTGATATTTGAGATGGATTGCATTACTGATAAATTAAATAATACTAACCAATCAATCTTAAAGGACTGGGTCTGACTGGCATCAAAACTTTCTAATAGCTTTTTAAACAGAAGAAGTGGAGACCCTCCACTTCCTGGTCAATCTAGGATTGTGGTTATTATAGAATTTGGATTTCATTCATACATTATAAAAATTAAGAACACAGTGATTTTTTTAAATATGTTTTCTAATAGAGCCTTTTTTTAATGGGACAGTCCTACTTAAGATTGAACAAAAGATGTGATGAAACACAGAGATTGAGACATGTCATTCAAAATAAAAGCACATCCAAGACTTTTTTATAGGCACTCATCCGCAACCCACAGAAAATGGCTTCATGACCCCCTTTTGTGTCCAGACCCACCAGTTTTGAACCAAGAATTAGGTGACAAAAATGCTGTAAGAGCATCAAAGCATCCATGACTCCACATTTAAGCTCTATTGAAGGCTGTTGTCTGATTTAAAGAATATAAAGCATGTATATTTTGAGATATTTGATTTTTTAAGCCCAGCTAGCTACAGCAGTGAGGAACAGTTGATATATGACTGAGGGCTGCAACAACCCTGGCAACATCCATGGGAGTTTATCACAGTGTGGGGTTATGGATAAAACACCCCTGATGTCAACGGCTGACTTTGGACTTGCCTGTTTGAAGTCCAGGAAATGCTGCTTTTGAATGCTGCTGTGATTTATTTTTAGAACCAGAGGTTGTTTATGAGCATCAGAGGGGGATGCAGGTGTAGCTAGCATCAATGTCATGGCTGGAGGATGTACACAAACTAACAAAAAAAAAACAACCACTTTTATTATTTGTCAGGATGGAATTACAAAGATTTACTCATAGATGAGCAAAACAGTAAGTCAAAGCTATTCCTTAATTTTAATTCAAGGGTGCCTGCTCACCAAATGCATGTCCAAACATCAATATTTAATGCTGTTTGCTCTGTCATGCAAATACCTTCATTATGGCACAGTAATTTATAGAAACAGCATGGGAGACACAAGCAAATGAGCAATGCAAAACTAAAACAGTTGTGATAAAAAACAAAAATCAGGATTAATTTAAGAAATATTCTTTTATTGTTATTCAGTTCTAGTACGTTAGTTTAGTAATTTGTGAAAGATGTTTGAAGTATGTCGGCTTTCTGTTGAATTACTTTTTGTCATCACAGATTTACTAAAATCTACATAGGCAGCTTTAAGAGCTGTGAGTGAAGAAACTTAATAAATGAAAAACAGGATCTTTCACTTGTATCCAGCTCACAGAGATCTGAGCTCTTCCTCAAGAATTCCCATCAGCGATGAGCTGTCATGTGTTTTGAATAATATATTGCCAGGCAAAGGAGGCGTCACATATGACAGCAGCTACAACTGCACATTAACCCCACATCCCTGCATATGAAACAAGCTCCTCATCCCCTCATGCATATAGAATTTAAATCTGGAGGAACACCTAGATGAGTGTAGTCATGATGGTGACATTTAATAATATATAATTCATGTTAACACAGAATATTGCACATTGGACCTGATGTGCTCCATTTTCTGAATGTTTCTAAATAAATGCAGCTCAGTTAACTCCCATATGTCTCTGCCTTTGTCAGAAACTTGAAGAAATGGATCGAAGGAGTCAGCACCAGCTGGAGACCTTAGAGAGGGAGCAGAGACACCTTCAGAGGCAGCTAGCCCAGCTGCAGACTCATGGAGAGAGGGAGCGGGTCCGTATGGACAGCCTGGGCTCCCGTACAGAGTCTGAGCGCTCAGAGTCTGACAGAGGTCAGTGACTGAAGCACAGCCTTTATTCAAGGGTAAACTGTGTAATATCACTAGGGTTTATTCATCCAATGCAAATCAGTGAAAATCAAATATCATAATGGGGGTGTGATGATACCTCATAATACAACTAAAATTATGTATATTCGAACAATTTAAATTTATGTGCCAAAAATATACAATGATGCTTAGTTGTATCCAGAAGAGAGTGCAATATTCTTTTGCTTCTCTTGTTTGACGTCAGTGGCTAAAGATGAGGTGTACAGATGTGGAATTTAGGTTTGAGCAAAGATCTTGAGACTGATGAACATGTTTTGTTTTTAAGAAGTGAGCAGATTATATTTTAAAAAACAGCGTACATATAATACAACAGAGTAAACTAAAGAAAAGCGTAGTCTATATGATGATGCACGTAAAACATGCCACACTAAAAAGTTTAAGAAACCAAAATATCAATAACACACACTGGGTAGCAGATTTGAAATACTCCTTCCCTAAATGAGTGGAAAAAAATAAGAAATAGCTATTTGTATAGATGTTCTAGGAACTTATAAAAGCTGACCAAGAGTCACTTTTTCTAGGAAAATTTAATCTTTGATCTCCAGTGCCAGGAAGACAGCCTGTATCTTTGTTTATTAAGAGAGGTTTACATTGGTGCTATAAAAACATCCTTTATTTATTTTGAATAAATATTTCAAAATGATATTTTTGTAAATTATCAGACACAATTTATCACAAAAAATACATAGTTTGATATAATTTAATATAATTTTTTATACCAAAAAGTAGTACTTATTTTTTTAAAGATATAAACAAGGTACATTTTTTTAAAATTTTTTTTCCCATTTTTTAAATAAAATCAAAAAAGTGACCCTGGTTATTCATAAAGTGACTTTAATCTCATTTCTTAATTTATTTATTTATTCACCCACCCATTGGGGTACAAGGTACATCTAAAAACACATAAGAAATTAGAATAGGGGGTATGTTCAGGGGCCTAGCCAATCAAGGGCCCATGGAGGTCTGCAAAATAATTGTCCAGTGTAAAGTCAGGCTGTGATAACCATTTTTTCCCAGAAAAAAGACCACTCTTATCAAAGAAACAAAATGTATTTATGTGTTTTTTTTTCAATGTAGACCCCTTTTTTTCAAACAGAATAACATTTTTTGGTAATGTTAATAATGTGGATGAGTACACTGAACTACACGACTGGGAAAGTAATGTTAGACTTTGAAGCTAAGCCATAATGTGCATAAATGTCAGGATGCCAAAAAAGAAAGATGAAAAACTGGGACAACTTTAATGGAAAGTAATTACATAATTGTGAAAACAGGCAACATGGGTGAAAAGTGGCAAATGTTTATTCAGCAAAAATGGGCAGACAATGTCCTGAAAATGGGTTAAGAAGTGGCAAAAATGGGTTATATGAGGCAAGAATATTCGTTAAATATGTGTCTAAAGTGGCCATACTGGATGGAAATAGTGGTGAAGAAATATCATGGATTCTGAGTGTTCAACAGTCCAGCACTGGCATCTAAGTCTTCTTGATATAAAAAAACCTGAAGTTACTTTCCTTCTTAGTTTTTATGAAAGATCTGGTCTTAGTCTTGTTCTCCTCACGGAAAAAGTTAGTTGACGAACAGTTTCAGTCATGCTGACGAATTGAAAACTAATCATATCATGAGGTGGGTGTATAATCACATCCCTGACATGTACACTACTGCAGTTCCAGTGAAAGACTTGCATGACTCAGAAGATATCCTTTCTTTGTTTTTTTTACAGAGGAAATTGAAGTTGACGTGGAAAGCACTGAGTTCTCCCATGGAGAAATGGACAGTGTAAGCACCAGTGGTGCGAGTGACCTGGATGACCACAGCAGCCGGCAGAGCTCAGCCAGTGATGAGGGCTACTCCACCTGCAGCCTAAAACTGGCCTTCTCTGCTTAAAAACCACCAGCCTATACTTCACTTCAGCTGCAGTCTCTTATGGCTTTCACCTTTCAAAAATACCAGCCTACAGTTCCATTCTCCCCCACAGTTTAGCTTTACCATCTTCAGAAGAACCAGCCTCAATCCCACATGTATCTGTCAAATCAAAGGTCTACTCCAACCCAGGAACCAGCCTTAAGTTTCACTCAGTCAAAAAGTTATAAATCTCTCCTTCCACGAGCCGCATGGCTCCAATACATCATTCAACTCTACAGCCTCAAATTCTCTGGCAATATACGGTTTCCTAACTATCAAAGCTGACTTAATCAATCACCTGAATGTCCCTTAGCCCATTACCAGCTTGATCTGATGTACATGCGCTCAGTATTGATCCTGTAGAGGACTTGTGATTGCAGCAGTGTCCAACACTAAAGGGGGAAAGTCCACCTTTAGTCAAGTTAATTCTTTGAAACCAGCAAAAACACCCAATACCAGCTAGAAGCTCACCATTGGGAGGGTTTGCTACATTTGCCTTGTAAAAACATTGCCCTTTCTCCTTTGGATGATACATTGAGATGAAACTTTGTCAGTGTGCAAGCCAGTGGCAAGGGCTACGATGTCTGCATTCCAAAATGTTTGAGTACACTGCTGTCACTCTGCTTTAGGACCCACAACCATCGATGATTAAGGTGGTGTCCCCTTCTCTTGACTGAAAAGTCAAATCCAAACTTGTTCTAATTTATTTTGCATATGATTATAGTATTTATTTTTGTTATATTTAATTTTACTGTAGCTAGGTTTTGGTCATGCTTGAATGAAAATAAAAAATTTCATTTTTTTTATATAAATGTTTACTAAATTACTTGATATGAAATTAATCCCCACTGCTACAATATTGTTTTCTTATGATGTTTTGTTGAAAGACCAACAAATCTCTTTCACACTCCATGCAGTTTCCATTTCATTTAAACAGTAATAAGCTATCCTGATCTTGTCCAAGCACAAGGCTCAAGCAATAACACATCTAGTTTTATTCTATCTTCAATGTTGGCTGTGTTTAGCACACTATTCTGTCCGTCCAACACCAAATTGCTGTTTTGCTAATTTTCCACTTGCTCCAGTAGTTATGAATAATAAGCCACGTGAAAATGATTGTAATTGAGTTTTTTTAAAAAAAGCTATGGTGCATGTGTGTTGAATGTAGCTTGTCTAATCATGTTGTAATGTGCTTTGGATTGACAAGTCTTAAAAATGTCTGTAGCATGAACAACATAATCACTACAGAACACTAATTTTGGTTTATACTTCAATGTTTAATACTGTATACTTTTGTATCGTAGCAGAAAGAGTACAAGTTCAGATCCTTGAAATTTGAAGACTTTCACTTCCCATATGAAACTCAATGTATATTTGACACACAGAATTGCACTGGTGACCTGTTGAAATCAACTGAAACCAAATAAGACATTTTAATATGACCATTTATCAGCATTTTCTGGCCCTAATCCTAAGTAATCACCACCAAATTGTGTCTTAACATGGGTATATGACTCTTGCACAAGTTCCTTGCTAAAGGTCTTTTCACTCCCCAACCTCTTTTGGGAAACTATTAAATGCACTATGAAAAAGACTTTAACGGAAGTATGTCAAAGCACACCCCAGAATGTTCTCTCTTGTGCTTAATCAGCCATTAAAGGTGACTTTTTTGCATAACATGTGCTGCTGGTCCCCCGCTAGTACTTTGTTACAGCTCCTGATGACTGTCCCTGGAATCTTAATAAACCTCTTCCACCCAGACATAAACCAGTGTTGTCATTTTTTTCATTTTTCTACAAATAAACAATCAGATGATCAAATTTGGCGTTTCATACCGAACTAACATACTACTATGTAGCCACCCCCTTGCTCATAGAAAACACAAGAATGACATAGAAATCAGTCAGGTATGTAGTTAACACAATCTGTTACGTGAAGCTGGCATACAAAATAAAATAACTTCTTCAAATAGAAAATGAGCTGTATTAACAGTTGCAGGATGCCTCTATAAGATGGATGTATTAACAGTCATACAATTTTTTACTGCCCCCTACAGGAGCCTGACAAACCACACATAAAATATAATCAAAGAACAAGCATAGAAGTGGAAGCAAGTACTTAAAAAATGAAAACAAAACCATTTTTATTTCACTGTATTATATATACAGAAATAAAAAATACAGATTAGCCATCTCAGATCACTTTTATAAATATTCAGATAACCTAGCAATGAGTGTGTTATAAGTCCAGCCTGAAACTAACACACCAAATCTAAAGATGGATACGTCTACAGATCTTTGCAGGTATTTGGCCTTATTGTATCATGGACACAAACAGTAAAAGCTACAACTTTCCAACAACATTCCTTCCTGTTCTTATACAACAGGTGCTCCAGTGTTGGGTTAAATCCCCTCCATTTGGATATTTGTTGTTGTACCTACATAGTATATAAGTAAACTACATCAATATATCAAACAATGGTGTGCAAGCAAATTCTTTCAAAGTTTTCTTTACTTGAGAAACTTAAATGATGTATAAACACAATGTAAAGCACTGATACTGCTAGTATACAGTGGACTATATTATACATAATGTATCAGGTCATTGTGGCATTAGATGTCTGACGTTGTATTTTGACGTGTCATTGTACTGGGTCATTGGTTTGTCTGCGATACCGCATGTTCCCACTCCCACTTTTCCATTTACGCTTTCTGGTGATGCAAATATGCTCCTCTTTACCTGCAAGAACAAAAAAGACAAGTAGACTTAGTCAGGGTTACAAACAGTGGAATACTGGACTTGTAGGCAAATTACATTTTGCCACAGGTTTCCTTGCATTTTCAGCTAAATCCCTGAAAACATTTGCTGTACATGCAGTTTAAGGTACATGGGTTAGGTACCATGTGGATGAAATGGTTGAAACTTTAAAAATTTGCTCTGATGTCAGTCAGTTTTAGTTAATTTGGCACCTAATATATATAATTTTTTTAGTTTCCCTACTAAAGACTTTGCAACAATGTGAAATTAAACTTCTCTCATAGTATTTGAAATGATGAACTCAAGTTTCTTTTGCTGTCTTTTTACTCTCCCCATGATATAAGAGTTCAAATTACACTTAGTCACTGGTCATCAAACAGCAACACTTCCTTCTTAAACCAGATGTCAGGTTCAAGTTGAGAGTGCTTTATTGGCATGAGTGTATTAGGGTGGACAACTTCTGGTCTGTTGGTTGGTCAATATGCTCTCATCTGACCAAGATTCCGTCGTTCGTCGTTAGGTCGCACAAGTGTGTTCATGTGGTAACAAAACAGCGTAAGCGCACAGCTGACTGATTGTGAGACACCCAGCAGGAGACAGAAAGAGAGCAATGCAGTGCTGGGCAATATAGGTTAGAGAGGCACACAAAGTGACGGAGTACATGTTATATACTAGGGGTGTATATTGGCAAGAATCTGGTGATACGATATGTATTGCAATACAGGGGTGCCAATATCAATATATTGCGATACTATGAGCAAGGCCATGTATTGCGATATTTTTGTAATTTAAAATATATGCTATATTGCCAAAAGAATTCACTCACCCACAGACCTGCCAACCCTGGCAAAATATTTTGAGTACCACTTGCGTTGTGCGGCATTTCTCGCAGATTTTTGCAACTCCTTTGCTTTGCACACAGTAATTTCCCCATTCACTGTCTGGATTGGTTCACGAACTGGAATGTGTGTGTGTTTTATATATATATATATATATATATATATATATATATACACACACACACATACATAGCACTGGTGCTACAGAGGTTGACAATCTTGTAGCACAGAACTAAAACATTTTTTTATATTATTAAGCATTTATTTGACATGGGCACACAGTAACATTGATGCTGTGACATTTAATCATACACAGGTCCCAGATGCACTGCTGTAAGTGTTTATAGCAAAGTGCTAATTTTCAACACCTGTCCATGGGAGGCTTTTAAATTTAAAACTTGTAGCATAATATATACAATGTTTCTAACATGGTTACCAACATGTGACCAAAATATATGCTCAGTGAGTGAAAGTACTTAAAAAACAGCCTAAATTACAGCCCTACGTTAATGTCTGACAAAGCTAACTGCCAGTCATTGTTAAGGATTTTGGGGTGCAGCAGAGAGGAGAGACACTGATGGTTCATCTCTACATCCAGACACAAAACAACAGCAAACTGCTGGAAGCTGACTAACTTCATAGTAGTGTTGGTGCTTGAGGATGATAGGAACAATGTGATTTGGAAATCAGACCTTGAGATGGATCAGACAGAGGAGCAAATGAGCTCCATTCATGCTGCTATTTGCTGCTGTAATCCCTTTATCATTCTTTTTTTTTAACTTTAGGCAGGACCAACAAACAGCTGAAGTCTTTTTCTGTGTTCATCCTTATTACTTAAACTTTAAAATGTGTACTAGAGACTGAAGTATGTTTCTTTGTTCATCCTTAAACTGTGTTTCAAGGACTGAAGTGTTAGGTGTATGCATTTTTATATTGGTATTGATATTGGCTAAATTTAATTTGTAAATATCAACATATTGTACAAACCTCAATATTGTTAGTCAAACTAAGAAAAAGAGTAAAGTACAAGTTTTATGTTCTTATGTGGGCTTTTTTGATAGATTTCTTGCAGGTCAATTCAAAAGGACCAAGGACCACAGTCGGCTCACAGGCCATAGTTTGGACAGCCCTTACTGATACACAGAGTAACAGGAAAATATTTTTAACATTATAAGAAATTCATTTAACACTGTTAGAGTTTTGTCCATATTGTACAATCACACTGGGGTCTGATGTGTATAGAGCTGATATAAATGAATAAATCACTCTTTTCTCTCTAACGGTGTAATGACAACATTAGCACAACTGGAGTTAAATGGTAATTAAAACAAAAAATCTATCACCAAATTGTGTCTTTACCCTAACAATACACAAAGTTTATGCAGTGTGCTCCCGTCATTTTCCCTCATCTCTCCATTAGACACAGCTGTCTGTCTGTCCGTCTCATATTGGGCCTGTATGCTACATTCAGACACGTATTGTCTTGTTAACCAAATAGCAGCAGCTACAATATTACTGAAGAGAAAATTCATCGTTTTCATCGTATTGCATTGCATCGTATACAT
Organism: Cheilinus undulatus; assembly: GCF_018320785.1. NCBI lineage: Eukaryota > Metazoa > Chordata > Actinopteri > Labriformes > Labridae > Cheilinus > Cheilinus undulatus. Next base: position 33,156,245 of record NC_054870.1, on the reverse strand, counting down.
TAATCTTTAACAAGAAGTTTGCGCAGACTGAGCGCTCTGTCCTCTCACTGACAGCCAACACACCGCGACATATGAGCTTGTGCAGGTCACTTTCTCACCATCGTATCAGCTGCAGAGCATGGCCGCTCACACTCCAGATGCAGAGGATTGCACATGACGAGAGGAAAGCAAAATTAAAGGATTGGGCATGAATTTCAAATCTTAAATCAAAGTGGTGTGAAGTTTTTGTGGCAACAGGTAAAACTGCGTGCCTGGCATGCACGCGTCTCTCTCACCTTGTCATTGCACGGGCAGGGAGGGAGAGGGCAGGAAGGAGGGGGAGTGGGGATATAATGCTATAGGTTCAGCAGGCTCGTTATTCTCCTCTAGTCTGTATAATTGGTTGATTCTGCTTCACCACGCTGCTGCATCTGCTGTCAGACATGAGTAAGGCACGTGCACATTTCCCTCAGAACTCACACATCTGCAACTTTTTGCCTTGTTTAGAGAGGCAAATCGTGCCAGCGTATTTTCATGTCAAATTGCGTACCTGGTACGCAAAATGCATACAGGTTGGCAGGTCTGAAGGAATAAAGCTCGAAAGAATAAATTAAACTAAAGGCAGGTTTACTGACATTCCCCTCACATCACAACAAGCAACATACATAACAAAATACTTCGCATGTCCTTCACCAACATGGCATACTCCCCTTCCTCGTCTCTTGTGGCATTTAATGGCCGTACATACCACCGTCTCTTAATTTTATTGCTTTGCAAAGCCAGCAGGCTCCGTCAGTGTAGGACGCATGACAGAAAAATGTAAACAACGCGCAAGGATTGTGGGAAATGTAGGATTTCATGGAAATTTCACAGGAAACTACTCCGTGGCAGTGCACTCGACTATGGAAGCTCTGATGAGTGTGGACATTCCGCATTGGAGTCTGCTCCGCTCACAGTATGCTTGAGTATGTTTGGGCCTCAATAATAGCGAAGAGGATAATAAATATTCATGGATACTTTTTGGAGTCAAAGCTTGAATACCAATAAAATTTAATACCTCATAAAATCACGATTAAGACTTCTTAATATTTTTTAAGGGCCTTAATTTTCCCACAATTGATTTATCAACTTTTAATACTTTTTAAGTCCCCGCGGACACCCTCCATATCTTACAAATGACTTGACCCCTGTATAAGTATGTGCTGTCTTTAATGTTTTGGAAGCCAAAACAAGCCCACATATCTGCAACAAATGCAGCAGAAGCTGCACTGCAGCGGTAGGCACAAGCAACCAGCTTGCTCAGACTGGAAATCTTGCATGATCTCGTTGTCTAAGCAGAGGAGAAGAGGGAAGAGTCAACTGCTCGCTGCCAGCTGGTGGTGCCTGCAGCCAACTTGCGGTCTGCTTAATGCATGATAAAAGACACCCTGTCAACTCTGAGTCAGCAGTTATTTTAGTAGCTAGACCATACTAAGGTTAAAATAATAATGCTTCATAAAGCATGTTATGCGTTATGTCCTGCTATTTATAGATAATATATAAATGCATATGTGGATAAAAGGAAATTGATTAAAATAAGATCACTAGTGATCATTTAGAGGCACTAATCTATGGAACAAACTTAAGGGTCAATAGTAACTAAACCAAAATAAACTCCCTAATACACTAAAGCAGTGGTTTAGTATCCAAGAAAGATGTTACCTTCCCCTAACACACAGAAAAAGATAAATTACTGTCATAAAATACATTTTATTTTTATTGTTTTCATTGATATAACACCACAGAATAGGGGTACATGTTTTTTTTATTACCAAAAGACCGTTGTACTGTCCAATACTGTCAAATCATACTTTAAGTTAATATCTGCAAATCTAAGTTTGAAAACCCCAGAGCAGACCCAGCGTTGTACATGCCAGAGATCTTTGGTGCCTGGACCCCAGGATGGGAACCAATTCACAAATGCATTGTTGCAACATCGGTACCAACTGAATTCCGTCGGTACTCCTGAGTACCGATTCACATAAAATCAAACGGTACCATGTTTCACTATCTAACCGCATTCTTGTGACTGCAAGAGAGTGGAAGAGTAGTCAATGTTCCATACTGGACGCGAACGCAGCATTGCATGCACTAGAGTAATGACGTCAGTAGCAGCTAACATAATCAACAAAACAAGCATGTCTGATAGGAGGCGGTTGAAGGTAGTGCTCCACTTTTCAAAATACGATGCAAGTTACGCTGCAACGTCTGTGACATGAAGCTCAAGGATTATCATGGCAAAACTTCGAAACTGAGGAAGCAGTGTGATGACTGATGATTCAGATCGGCTCCCGCTGTTTCCTGCTCGTTCGCCCCCCTCCCTCTCTCTCTCTCGTACCGAATCCACTTTAAACCCCAGGGTTTGCCCGTTCATCATGTGGATATCAACCATGGAAATATACTAGATATAGGCATACGTTCATTTCCTGTCACCTAACAGACACTGGATTAAGGCACAGCACGGACTGCCTTGTGTCAGTGCGTCCTAAAGGTTGCTCTCCATCTCTCCATCTCAACTTGGCTCAGCTGGTGCCATATGAAGCTCTCTGTCAGGATTCAGAGTGATTTTGAAGGCGTGCCAGAGCCACAGGCTCATCCTCACTGCTTATTTTCATTGCAGAATGAAACAATTTGCCACTCTATTCATTTTCTGCAGTAAATACAAAGAGAATGTAACGAACTCAGTGTGCACAGTTCGGGTGTGTGACGTTTGTTCATATTAAGGCTCGGTTACGCTTCTGCGTGGATGGGAGCATGATTGATTGATTAGTGAGGAGCAGACTCTGCTCTTACCAGGGAAAGATGACATCTTAGTTTTGTTTGAAAAAGAACCGCATGAGGAAAGAAGATGTGCAGTACATGTAGTTCATGGTAGAGGAAGTAGTTTGTTCACTTTCATTTGTAATACTTAAATGGTAAAATTGTAATTGTAATTTATTAAGTTATTTTGACTCATACTCTATTGGTCATTTGTTTAAAATTTATTCGCCCTCCATGGACCCCTACGCACTTTTTTCAAAGAGGGGAAATTAGATGAATAGGGGCAGTGGGGCTGGGTTTATATTTGTGTAATATAAAGAAAAAACACTGGGAAGTTATAGTAGTTTAGGTTTTCAATGTTGGAGTTAGTAAAACACTTGGGATGTTACATTACAAACGGTGTTTGGTGTTTTTTTTTTATGTATTTGATATTTGATAGTGTTTTGATATTAAGAAATATATATCTAACATGCAGAAGTTTTGGGGTTATATAACATTTATTACTGCATATTCTTCACACACAAAAGTATTGAAAATGGGTACCGTTGTGTACTGGTACCGGTTCACAGGCACCGGGAACGTACCAATCCTTATTGCAAGTTCATATTTTTTAAGGCAGAAATGAATTCTTAAGTACATTAAAATAACCCCTTCTTTGATTAAATATATAACTGTCTTTACTGTGGTAACAGGTAGGCCAACGCATCACCTTTTCACCTTGAAACTTTAAGGTTACAATGTTTTAAAATATTTCATTCATCTTAGACCTACTGTATGGTAAACTTGTACATAATCCCAGTGTTGACGTGAACAACAGAGTTGCAAGAATGTTAAACAACATTTAGCATGATTGTAAACATTTTAAGCACATGCACACCACTTATTTTGTAGTGCTACTCTCAAATAGACTTAGCTTCATATAAAACACAACATACCTGTCCTTTCTTGTTCTTTGAGTAGGCTTTGTTGTTGAACTGTTGCCACTTGGACTTCTGCTCTTCCCTCTCTTGCTCCAGCTCCTTCATCCTCTGCACCTTCTTCTGTGCTTTCTTCTTCTTATACTCTCTCTGCTCTGCTATCTGCTCTTTCCTAGGAAACAGAAAAGAAATAGAACAAAAATAAATCTTGTCCACGATAACCAAACACAATTACAAACATATTACGTGGTTTTAATATTGTCAAATCAGTCCCAAAATAGAGCTTAAAGTAACAGAAGGAATGGAACCATTAGGACATAAACACAAACAAAAGAAAGCTTTAAATGAATCATCCCTGACTGAGTGAAACCTTTTGTTTCACACAGCACAGGCATGAAAGGTCTCTCCTCTTGGTATGTGCGCAAAAATGAGTAGAAACACACAACATGACCATGACTTCTGCCCATATGCACATGATGTGTTTTTACACAGAGATTTCAAAGCAAGTTTATGTATTAGCATCGTAAGAAAATAGCTTGTAGTTCGTACCTTGATTTAGGCTTTCCACCTCCATCCTCATTCGAATGTTTCCCCTCCTCCACTGCTTTGAGGTTCTGGAGAGGAATCACTTCAGCATTTCCATATCCAGAGAAGGTAACAGCTGCTGTGCCATTCTCCCGGTCTAACTCCTCGATCTCGGCCTCATACACCCTGCCAAAGAATCACGTCTGTAAGCAGGTGAGTATGAGCCAAAGACTCAAGCTCTACTTAATAATAATTTAACACAAACTTATGCTACCCTAAAGATAAAACATACATCTATAAATACAACACCACTTCTCTAAAATCTCTACTAAAATAACACAATTCTTCACATACTTCTGAGAGCACTCCAGTGGAGCAACTGGCTAGGCCAAATCCAAAGATAAATGGAATGTATTTGCTCATAGCAAGTCTCTTCTGTCCTCCATGCCAACCTACTGCATGCAGCCTACGGATGCAACTCATTTTTTTTCCACTGTGAACAACAAACTCGTGTTCAAACAGGGCATCAACCCCATCAGACTTTTTACTGCCCCCAGCTCTTGTCAAATGTTTCCACAGAGAACACTGTTAAACGAGGACAGCATTTGGTGAACTTGTCATTTCTTACTGTAATTACAATATAACACTGATGTGGTAGGGTGTTATGCTGTAATTAAAAGTGAAAAGTTTACTGCTAAAAGTAGAGAGGCTGCAGGTATGGGCTGTCAAAACTACTGATTCTGTCAAACATAAAATATGGCGCATAGATCTCTGACTGCATGTTCAGCCTATGGAAATCAGTGGTTGGTGAAAAGGTAACACAGGACTTCGAGATTAAATGTCTTGTTATGTTTTGCATCTGCACCTCTGTCCTTATAGAAATGTGTTCTGTCTGTCTCTAAGGGTGCACTCACACTAGGTCATCCGTACCGTGCCTGGGCCCGTTTGAGCCTAAAGTCGAGTACGTTTGGCTAGTGTGAGTGCAATTGTTACATGCCCGGGCGCGGCACACTTCACATCCCTGGCACGGAAGGACAAGGTGGGCCTAGGCACGGCACAGATGCAAATGAAGGAGCACAAGCACGGGAATGTGACGTAACATGAAGTAACAACAAAAGGACCCGCTTCAGAGCACAGAGAGCACACCAGGCTGCAGCTGCATGCTAGAGATGGCAGGATTTTTTCTAGAAAGACAGAACTACATATTTTGTCTCACTGTATTTAACCAAGTTACAAAGATTTTATCAGAGCTGAAGAATTTAACTTCGCACAGCTCCAGTACCACCTCGCTGTAATGGATCCCAGTCCTGTCCACATTTCTGACCAGTTTCTAGCAAAGTCTGGTTTTAACAACTGTGAGAGGTTTTGTCGTTTGTGAAATAAAACTTCTTCCCGTGATTGAGTCACAAACAGCAGCTCAAAGGATAACAGACACCTTTCATCATCCATGCGTAAATGACAGTGCCAAATACACGGACAAGTGTGTGCCGGAGTTAAACTCACGGCTGACTGAACCTCTCTTATTATAAAATTATAATACCATGCTATCATCTAGAGGTGGGTAGTAAACCGGTATTAAAACTGTCACCGGTAAAATTTTTGCCATGGAATGGATTCCTGCAACACCGTCATCACCAGTTTAAATGCCTACGTTGTGCTGTGATGCACGCACGAGGCATATCTGCTCCCACAGCTGGCGGAGCGAGTGATTTGAGATGGATAGCTCAGGCTGAGTCCAGTCAATAGCACGTTCGGTTTACGGTTTACAGTATTACGTGTAGCCAGGTAACTAACCAAATGTCACCTGCTCTTGCCATTGAAAATAAGCATGGTTAGCAGGCAAACACATGTTTTTCCTCTCAAAGCTTGAAGGCTGTACAACAACAAAAGCTCCAGGCAGGCTCTGTCAGCCTGCCTGGAGCTTTAACACAAGCTAAGTGCTGCTTTGGCTGGTTTCAGTTTGTCGAGAGCCCAGCGCTGCGGGTCTTCATCTTACAACAGCTTAAGCAATAGTTTAAATGTCTATTTCAACTTCTGACTTTCTTTTTTTAAGTCCATAGTTAGGCAAAGATCCAGGTTGCAATGTTAAATGAGGTCAGAAAAGCTGCTGTAATCTAGCTGCACAAACACTCCGGTATGGCAGACAAAGTTAAGCTAACTCAATGCTAAACACTGTACTTCCAATCAAGCTCTTCACAGTAAAAGTCTGCGGCTGTTATTTTTCTCTAACGCTTTTATTGTGAACGCCTTCACAAGGAAACATGCTCAAGTCATTAGCAGCTTAACACACCTCATCAGCATAGAGATGAAATGAGAAACTTGGAGTGCAGTTACAAGTAACCCCAGAGAAACTTTAAAAAACTAAAACAAAAAAGTTTTTCTATGCTTATTCTTAATTAATATTAATATATAATATATATATGTTAATATATAATATAAATACATAAACATATAAATATATGTTTATATATATATATATATATATATATATATATATATATATATATAATATATTAATAATTAATATAAATTAACTTAATTCTTAATATTCTTAATTCTTATTCTTATTATTCTTATGCTTATTAAGATTTTATGCATATTATTCTTATGCTTTCTATGCTTAGACATAAATTGAGTATGACAGCAAAGGCTTGTTTTAAGGGGAGAAGGGGTTTAATAACACTTGAATTTGGATTAAAAAAAATTATCTCCTATTAAGTTTGTAATACCATCATATCATACAGTTACCGTCAAAGGCAAGAAAAATACCGTGATATGATTTTTAGGCCACATCGCCCAGGCCTACTATCAGCCACTGAATACATTTACCTATAATTCTATTTCATGTCATCAAAAAGTGAAATTGTGGTCTTGATCGCTGACGGTTGGACAGAACATAGTTTATTAATCCTGTGGCGTATTCACATCCAGACCTCATCAGATGGTTAAAATTGCTCTCGTAGTGGTAAAAAAAATTTTAACTGGACATTTAATCCTGCTCTGGACACAGGCTGTCTATGACATGAGAGCTTGTTTGGTGAGTCATCAACACATATAAATTCATCAACAGTGCATTCTCCATGTGATGGCGTCTGTGCTAACGTATCCATGCTCAGGCCTGGATGTGTTGAGCAGTTTGAGTGTGGGCCAAAGGGGGGACAAGGGAGGGGGTCAAATGTGCTTTAGCACAGTTAGAATACGGCACAGTATGGATGGCCTAGTGTGAGTGCGCCCTAATGCCCTCCTCTCTGACATGGGCACAGGTGTTATTTGTTTGCAATACAATCAATGAATATTTAAAATTCAGTGTCCTTGCACCTGAGTTACAGAGGGAAATTAGAAAGGCCTCGGCATGCAGAGGTGTAGACGTATATATTGATAAAGATGAAAGGACGAAAATAAAGTTACCAATCAAAGTGACTGAGGCAGAGAGCAAGAGACAGACAATAAAGTGGTAAGAGTTTAGAGTTTGAGACTACTGCCATGATTTGATCATCAGGTCATGAAAGAATTTTAACATTAAAAAAAAACTGTTCTTGGTCTAGATGTGATGTTGAACAAGTCTTATTTAACAATGGCTACACTAAATTGTTCCAGGATTCAATAAAATAATTATTTAATGCCCTGCCAATGTCTGGATTGTTAATAATTTTGTTATTATAGAAGAAACGATTAAGGATGTCATCATACAACTATGTGAATGGCTGCACCAAGTATGAAATTTAGCATCCATGTATGTTGTAACAGATATTTATCAATCTGGTGAACTATGTTAGAGATCTACATGACATGTGGAGCATATAAATACAGCTGAATACAAGAAATAAGGTGTTAAGCACTAAAAAATTTCCTTGGTGTTGATACCCATTCTCAGACCTATTTTAATTGAAAAATTCTTTTAGTTGTGTTTAATATTAATACATTAACCTTTATATTGTTCTGAATTTTAAACATAATAGGCTACATTTTGTTCAATAGTATTTGATGAAAAATGTCTTCAATTGTGCAATTTATTAGGATTTTCCATTTCTCAGGAACAGCAGTTTCCCTCAGGACTCACTCAATCTCCATGGGACCCATTCAAATCACCACTAACAGGTCCCACAGAATCATTACATTGAAAACTAATCAACATAACTTAAATTGTTCTTAAGTTCCACTATCTTTGAGAGTCATTCTACTATGACATTCCTTACGGGCTTTACTAACAAACAAGTATTTTGGAAAAGAAACTATATTCATCATTTTAATATTAAAAAACTCAGTCCAGTACTCTGAAGTATGATTTTGCGATGCAGACAATAAACACAACTAGCAATAGATTACATTTAATGTTTTGATAAGATGATGCTGGTGATACTCACTGTCCGTCCTGACTCCATGTAGCCAAGCATCTGTCACCCACTTTCCAACCATGTTTCTGTGGAACTGTCTGTGAGCCTTGGGTGCTGGAAGCACTATCAGTGGGTTGAGATGTTAGAAGGTCTTTTGTTAAGTCTATGACTTCCTGTGTAACAAAAATGATCAAAAGAGAGTTATGATGTCCATATAAAGTCTAGACAATAATCCCAGTGAAAAATTATGTTTTGGCTATTTTCAAAGAGGGAACAGGGTTATTTACAGTGATGCATCTAATGAGTACAGGCTCTGTGAGGATTCAATTAAGTCTCAGGTACATCTGCAAATCTCAGGAGTCTTGCAAGCAAGTGACTTGTATAGTTTTTGTTTTAAGATCAAGCAGTGGCTTTCACGCTACAAAACACGGACTTGTGTGTTTTAAACAATAGCGGGATCTGGTATTCATTTACTTGTAGCACGTCTTAAGTCCCCTTTAACCTCCACACAAGTCTGTCAGTGAAAAACATTTCTTCATTGTGTACAAATTAGCACATCTTAAAAGTATAAACACAAACCTGCAAGTCTTTCTGGAGTTTAAGGAGGTCTTCATTGTCTGGGTCAGTGGACAAAGCAACCTCCACTTGCTGTAGCTGGGCTTTGTAGTTGCTTAATTGTTTTACCAAGTCTTCTGACATCTGTGAGATGAAACACAACAGTCTTCTAGAAAAGGGGCTAGCTGTGTTAGCACGCTGGATAACTAAATATCAACAGCTTCAATTAATACGCTGTCATAAAAAAATAATAACTCGATTTAAATAATTAAGTTAAGTCTTAGCGCTAAGGAAAAATCAGCAATTCGATACCTAATTAAATAATGTCTGTAAATTTACGCGTTGTATGCAATAGCAATCACGTTAGCATGGCGCTAAATTGTTAGCATGATCGTTCGGCCTTCTTGGTCGACGCCAATAAAACAGCTACAGTTCATTGGCTGCCAAATAAAATCTCCAACACGTGTTCAATGATCAGTCTTACCTTTGTATTAATGCTTTTCACCGACAAAGGCCGTGGTAGACAAGATAATATGCCAAAACGATAGCCCGCAAGAACAACAGTACGCTAAGCTAACTTGAGAAATAAAACAGCACACCGGAAGTTCGTCGAAGATGTTCTCGCGATATCTAAGAAGCCCTCAACAGTGCAGTCCATAGAGTGCAGTCTATGAAAGCGGCTAGTTTGGGGGATTTTGCCTCGGCTATGTATCCAAAGCTTGATATTTTCGGGGAAGTTAAGTTAGTAAAAACGTTTTTGTCCAGAAGGAGCAGGTTGTTGCATTAACGGGCAATGAAAGTTAACAAAATGTGTTGTAATATTAATTGTATACCCTGGCGGCATAGACATTTATTACCACGCCAATAAGTCACTTTTGTCTATTTCGGTATCTTCATGTGTGTACAGTCAGTGGTACTTCTTCTGAGTGCGCCAAAACCCCATTTAAATAACAATGAAAAAGCCATACAAAGATAAGTAGAACCCATCGAACCCCGGCAGCCCGAATACATGGGCTGCAGTAATAGATTCCTTTTGCAATCAAGTATTCAATTGATTCTTCTGACGATTAATCGAGTACTCTAAAAAGAAATATTGCGTTTTTTTAATCAGTCACTTTTGCTTTTTCAAGAGAGGTAGTATTAGACAAATGAGAAAAGAAGCAGGGTCCCTTAAATGAACTACTTCTTTATTAAAAAATGGTATTACAGGTTCTCCAAAGAAAATATATTTTAAAAAGTGCAATGAAGTTCTGATGGCAGTTTACATTTATTAAAGTTACAAGGAAAGGAAGTTAAATAATGACATTAGATTATGCCATATTTGGAGTTTTAGGGATCCTCTCCCAGGAAATTTTTTGTGCTTAAACTTCTTCTATTGTAGTTTATTTTTATTTTCCAATTTGTCATTAAAGTGAAGGGACACTTAATCATTTTAACATTCTCTACTTTATGCATGTATATAATATTTCACATTATAGCAAGAATAAAGTTCCATCATTCACACAGTGGTCTGATGATATCTGAAAGGTGAACTTTTAGATTACAGGACTATGGTCCATCTTTGAAAGGGTGTTCACTTTTAATTTTTTGCACATTTTTTGTTTGTGAGTTCATCCACCATACAAATCTGATCTTTAAGACCATCCACTTACATGGAGAACACATTTTAAGGGAGAGTGCTGCCTCTATGACTTGCTGACTCATGACTATATGATGATGAACTTTAACCTATTTTGTCTCAGTCACTGTCTATGGCAATAGCGTGTTTCTATTTTATTGGTGTCAATTCATTATCAATATAAGTCTTATCAAATTATCAGGATGCTGAAACTTTTTGAAAAATGTGCTGCAATCAAGATGTCAGTGCGCTGAATTTTGAATAATTTATAATTAAATGTATAGCGTGTGCACGCACGTTATACATTTAAAACCCAGGAGGTGGCACCACTGTCACATACTAAAGCAGTATAATTTGCTCAGCTTTGATAATTTTATAAAACTCTCCTGTTTGAAACTGGTTTTTAAATGTTTACAAAATTTAGCACCAGAAATGTTATGCAAACTTTTCAAAAGGCAAACTGGTGGTAGAACCACCAGGGGCACAGCCAGCGGTAATTGTAAAATTGCCCACTGTAAGACCTCCCTGGGGCAGTCAGCTTTTTCTATACGAGGCTCTCACATGTGGAATGCACTACCAACTGATATGAAATTAACACGAGACACAAAGACTTTTAACAACAATGTTAGAGTGGCTCAAACAAAATCAGAAGTGTGAGCACTTTCAACTACTCCATGTTTTGCTGTAATTTTATGTAACTATGATGTAAAATTTTACTTTTTTGTCCTTTAAGTTTGCTTTTTTAATCAATTGTGACTGTCTTTATGCAATTTCTATGCAAATTTAATATCTCTACTTATTACCTTCTTTCATTTTCTAAAAGTCTAACTAGGGACAGGAGATGGAAACTAGCAAAAGCTATAATCTCTATATGTGAAACATCAGTTACTTTAATAGCTTGTTTGTAACAGGCTGAAGTTGCACTACGTAATTTGCATTGTCCCTATCAAATAAACTTAATTTAAAAAACGCGGAAGAGAGAGAGAGGGAAAGCACCAACACAGGAGTTGAATCGTGAAGCCTGACTGTCTTCTGTGAAACTGCTGTTTATGAAATTCCCTGAAGTCTGCAGAAAAAAACTGAGCGCTATCTCACAGCAGAGAGTCATGCAGGCAGCGTGTAAACTTGGAGATCTCCGTAGGTTCACTGGTGCAGGCTTAGTGCCATATTTGCCATGAAGCCACGGCCAGTGGATGCTTAAAAACGCAGGACAAGTGCTGTAAACATCACTGCATCAACTTCTCTTCCTTTGTGATTTTCACGCTTCGTATCATGCATGTTACTTTATAGTAACAGTGAAAACAAGTGCATTGTGCCACAAAAATAGCCATCTGTGTGAACCACAGAACGTCGTGAACGCCGGCATGATGTCCAGGCTTACAGCATGGGTGTGTATGGATACATGACTTATTTAAGCGAAGCCTCGAGGCAGATAATTTGCCTCGATTAAATTTTTGAATCAAATCACCCGAATAATTTGAGGAATTGTTTCAGCCCTAGACCCAATTGCTTTGCTTGTTGTTAAGGCCCTTAGTCAAAGTACAAGACTGCTACCATACACAACACTTCTGTCGCAGCAAAGATCAACACTCCTTGACCTGCCTCCCTGATGACCTATCAACACATGCACAGTCATGAAGATAGTAGATAAGGTCATAAAGCTGGCATATGATGATAGGTGAGGATCACATTTGTAGTGTCAGTCCGTCAGCCAAGACAGGGCATTGAGTTTTTGCAAAGTCTGACATGGTGCCATTGTGAAAGGCAAAGAGAAAAAGAAAAAAAATCCCTGTCATCTGATCTGGTCATTAGTTAGGACCAATAGAGTAGAAAAAGAAAGCCAACTTGGCTTACAAAACAGCAACAAAAACAGCTTCTGCCTTCCTGGAGTCCCTCATACAGGTCTGCACTCCCTATCGCCAGCTATTTTCTGCCATGTATAGTTGCCTGGTCTTACCATCATAACAGGGCCTTAAGTCACAGGCAAGACTCTTCTGTGTTGTTGAAATGAGTTACCAAACTCTATTCTATCTGCAGAGTCCCCTTCTACCTTTGAGGAAAAGTTAATAGATTTAGATCTTCAGGGAAGACCTACATGCAAAGTTAGACTCTTCTCCTTTCTCCTTCTGAGAAAAAAAGTTTTAGACCCAGTTCTTTCTGAACACCTCAATTGGTAGTTCAGTGCTAAAGATGATGATATTGATGACAATGATAATGACACTGAGGTCTCATGATGAGGATTTGTTGTTTTGTTGGAAATATGAACAATTAAACAAAAAAATATGCTTCTATAGAGCCTGTGCATTGCCGCTAGCACTGCACCTGTGAGTGATCAGACTAGAAGCGGTTTTCAATAATACTGTTCCCTCCTGTCTAGATCAATGCTTGTGTTTCTACTTACTCTCAGAGGTAGGCTTTGGACTAAAGTGTCTGCTAAAAGAAATGGTAACACTGTAGCACTGAAGCTGTAAAAATTGCAGTTCTTAGAGTCCAGCCTAGGTTCAAATAGTATTAAGGCTAGCAGTTACTCTTAATTAGAAAGATGGCTGATGTGACTGACGTGTGTGTGTGTGTGTGTGTGTGTGTGTGTTCCCTGTAGCTGTTTGCCAGGAGGCGTATGGCCTCCTTACCTTTCTCTAGGATAATCAAAAGGTATGTGGAGTCAGTGTTTCTAATAACATGACAGCCATTGACAGATTTCAAAACTGTGCTTCAGAAACCAATGGGTGAAGCCATCCAGACAACACCATTTTTTAAGTCTATGGGTAGGAACCTTCCTGATGAGAAACTACACAAATGGACCCAAGGTCAGCTATGGGCCTGAAAAAACAAACAAACAAACAAACAAAAAAAAAACCCAGATACAGAAGCCTCCACTCTAGTAGTGCTGGCTAATAATCTAGTATCTAGCTGCAATTATTAGCATGAAGTCATTTATAGAGATTATTTTGGGGATTTTAGCTTTTATTCAGAAAGGACCGCAGAAGAGAGGAAGGAAACATGGGGCGCCAAACGGGCACCCGCATTAAAGTAACTTTAAGTTAAACACCATGTTAGAAGATTAAAAAATAAATTAATTAATCAAATGCAGTTTGTATCTTTTGATTGATAGAGACAACAGTTGAAGTTTTTCTTCAAGGAGTTATATCAGCAGCATCACAGAGAATTCACACAAATCTATCCACCTAGTTATTTCATATTCTGGATCCCATCTGGTATTTTCAAATGAATCTTTGCTTACAAACTTCATAGTGTGGTCCACTTGGCTGGCATGTGTCAGAGTTTTAAAATACAAAGTAAAATATTACAAAATTTAAGCAGTTCCAATGAATAGGCAAAGAAATGTCTCAGAACAATCACTTCCCTTTTTGCACTCTATCATGACGAAGTTAAACATTTGCCTTGCTGAAATTCTTATTCTTGCAAATAAACTGCTTTTGCTGTTCTCTTGCACAATTAGTGATTTATCGCTTCAATGGGTGGCTATGATCTTCTCAATGGATCCAGACATTATTTCAAGCAATTTTTCTCTCAAGATGTACCTGAACATTTTGCCCATAAAATGGAGCTGCAAGCCCATATCGAGTGTACTTGTAATCCTTTGTAATTTAATAAAACTACTACAGATATTACTTCTATAAATCAAAAATATAGTTAATGTCATTATCAGCCAGTGGTAACAGGGACTGGGAGGAACACTGAATTGCTTTTAAATCTCCAGCAGCAGATGAACTCCTCCCATTCCCCTTCTCACTTAAGTGAAGCCAGCATCACAGATCCACAGCGTCTGATCAAGCTCATATAAAAGATGCAGCCTCTACTTCAGCAACAACAGATGAAGAGATCTGCCTGAGACAGGACTTTCTGCTATGTAAGTCTGTCTCATGACATGTCTTCAAAGGGAGTTTACTGCAGTTCTTTATTCTAAAAAGGTTGGTGAAAGAAGAATTATTTTTTGTAGAACTCTTTTTCATTTGGTGTTGTGGAAAATAGGAATGGACCAATCACCCTATTTGTAATACTAGGAAACATTTTTTCTCTGTTCATGCCTGTCAGTGTTAAAAAGAAAAGAAGCTCCCGTGAATATTCCGAGAACAAAATGAAAAGACTCATTTTTCTGATGCAGATTTCGTAAGTGGGTGATAGAAATAGACTGCTGGGATAATCGACACCACAACTCATCCTTATGGGCTGTCTGAACTACACCAGCGGAAATGAGACTTTGCCTGGCTGGCACCTTAATACTGTGCAGACCTCAGTGCCTGTAACGGTATTGGTGGCAGTCCTTTTCTTCTTAATTGTGTTTGGAAATGTCATGGTGGTGATTGCTGTGACGACAAGCAGAGCACTGAGAGCTCCTCAGAACTTGTTTCTGGTATCTCTGGCATGTGCGGACATCCTGGTGGCCACCTTAGTGATGCCATTCTCTTTAGCAAATGAACTGATGGGTTATTGGTACTTTGGTAAAGTGTGGTGTGAGATCTACCTGGCTCTGGATGTTCTTTTCTGCACCTCATCCATCGTTCACCTGTGTGCCATCAGCCTCGACAGATACTGGTCCGTCACCCAAGCGGTCAAGTACAACCTGAGAAGGACACCACAAAGGATTAAATGCAAGATCATCATAGTGTGGGTACTAGCAGCCATCATTTCCTTCCCTCCACTTATTACAATGAAAAATTACGAGGACAGAAAAGACAGCCCTGAATGCAAAATTACTGAGGAGAAGTGGTACATCATATTCTCCAGCACTGCCTCTTTCTTTGCACCTTGCATCATTATGATTATGGTGTATGTCAGAATCTATCTGATTGCGAAAAGAAGAACAAGAGCACCGCCAGGGGAACGACACAAAGAATATGGCAATTCTGGCAACGCAGAGAGAAAAGATGGAGGAGAGGAGGAGGTCAATGAGCAAGACGAGGAGGAGGAACCCTACTCATCTGATGGCAATGAAACCACGCTATGTTCCATGAAGAAGAAGAAGGGCATCAAGACTAAAGTGGCTCAGGTGAAGCCAGGGCAAAGCTCTCCAAAGCCAGAGGCTCCCCAGTGTGTGGGAGTGAGCCGGTGGAAAGGAAGGCAGTACAGAGAGAGGCGCTTCACATTTGTTCTGGCTGTGGTCATGGGAGTGTTTGTTCTCTGCTGGTTCCCCTTTTTCTTCACATACACACTCACTGCTGTGTGTGACACCTGCTGTGTGCCAGAGACGCTGTTTAAAATGTTTTTCTGGTTTGGTTACTGCAATAGCTCACTAAACCCTGTTATATATACTGTATTTAATAATGACTTCCGGAGGTCTTTCCAGAAGATTCTTTGTAAAAGAGGAAGAAGAGTATTGTAAATAATTTCATATGTACACATTAACAAACATCATGTAAATAACATATGGAGTAGATGTTGAGTTAGTTATTAAATTTTTAAGAAAAAATGTGACTCATAGTTTACTATACACCTGTGTTAATTTTTGTTATGTAATATAAAAACATGCAGAAAAACTCCTGTGTAGTTTTATCACTGTGATTTTAGTCTTTTTCACTGTACAGCTGTGGCAGCAAGTTTATGGTCTGTTTAGTGTGAGTGTGAATCTTTATAGTATTTGAATGTTACAGTCAACAATCAGAGATAGCCCATCAATGTGTAGGTGGAAGGGATGTAATGATACACTCAACTCACTGCATATTAGTATCATATCACTGGGTTCAGGACACATATTTCTATGTATCTTTTACAATTATTTGAAAAGACATGAAATAAAAGTCTATTTGTGCATAAACTGGGTTTTAACATTTAAATTAACTGACAATATAAGTTCTAAATGTCCATTTCCTAATATATAGTATATATGTAAGTGATACTTTTTAAAATTTTCAATACAGTATTTATTAAAAAATGGCATTTAGTTTTAAACAAGACAATCTGGATGCAGATAATTTGCTCTGTTGGTTAAAAAGGGATTTTTTTTATACTATTGGTTTAAATTGCCCATATTCGTTTGTATTGTATCAGCATCTTTTATTAGTATCTTGTTGCCAGGTATGGGAACACCCCTACCTAGTCTTTTTAAAATTTGAATTCACTTGTGTTTGTTTTACAACATGTTACAGAAGCTTCCTCTGATGAAATGTCTAGATTTGTGGAGAAAAAAAGGCAAACTGCATCATGATGACAGTGCTGAGTCATGTTCAGTGCATGAATGATAATGCTAACATGAAGCACATTATGTAGAAACAAAGCCTTTTCCTGTCAACACTGAAAGTCAAAGATAATACTAGACAACTGTACAGACTAAGATAATATCAATCTCTCTATAAGGGTACAAAACAACAGATTGTTCTAAAAAAAAAACAATGCATCCTAAGGACACAAACAATAGGCTCCCCTCTTAACAAGACAACTATTTGAAAAGAAAATTAGTTCTGGGAGATGCAGCTGGCAAAACAATACTAGATGCAGTTTTATCATGAATTATAGCCCTTCATATCAGGATATCATTATATCATCCCCTGGAGTGCAACAGAAATCACAGTTATAGAAATATGGGTAGCTGCTTCAAATGACACTTGGAGGATAATACCCACACTAGCTAGCTATGTGTTGTTATTGATCTGATATCATCATCCTGTCTCTTTTCCTTTTTAGCATCGTCACTTTTCTTTATAATAGCTGTTATTCGACAAGAAGGTCTTTATCAGTCTGTGAACCTGATGTGAAGTAAGTACATCTCTTATAACTGCTTTAATCAAGCAAACATTTCCATCACCCACATTTCATATGTGCAGCAAAAGCAGAGTGATTCCCATGACTTTTCTCTCAGGGATTCTGGTGTTTTGAGATTCCTGTGGTACACATGTTTGGGTTCAAACTATGTCTCAAAGTCTTAAAATACAACCTCCATTCATACCGCAAAAGGAATCACTGTATTGCTGATTAAGTTCCCACGGACAAACTGACACAAGAAAAATCAGAAAACATTGGAATTTGAGGGTCTGAGAGAATATAAGTAAAATAAAGTATCAATGTGTTTAAACTGTACAGTGGCTTGACAGATGTAGCTATTTATCTGTAGGGGATACTGTAACATCTAGAACCATTAAATGTTTGAAAGACATTTACAAAATTATATCCTCTTGGCTCTGATCCATGAAACATCCTTTTGAAGTTTGAAAGCTACAGTAATGGGCTCTATGCATGAACTGCTTCTGCATTTGGCATTAGATCGCTCCCACACTTCCAGTCGGGAGAAGAGAAAGGCGTATGATGGCAAATTCATTGCGGTTTACTCGCTGTTCGCATGAGTTGCCTGAGCTGACTGTCAATGACAAGTTAAATTTAGCTGAAGATGTACATTGCAGCACGCAGCAACGGTGTCCAGAGGTGCATTTAACCTGTTTTTGAAACATCATTTTAGCATGTTTGGATGCCAAGCAATGATGGTAGAGTAAACACAAACAACAATCGAAACAAAAAACAACGAAACAGACAAATTAAGGCAGTATAAGAGGGTTCAGATTCTGTTTCAGCTTAGCACGTATCGTTGGGCGGAAATTGTGAAGCGGCCTTATTTTCCACCAGAAATACACCACCCCCTGCCGTTCATAGAGCCCATTGGAATCTGAATATTTCCTTTAATTAAAATGACAACAATAATTGAGTTTGAGCTTTCTAAAGTGTGTTTTCACCCAGCAGCAGTGGGATGCAATGCTAAAATTCTCAATGCCCATAATGTTGATGACAGATTTATTAATCATATAATGAGGGATGTCTTGAAATCTTTAATGTTTCGGTAAAATTCTGCTCTCTTCTATGCCTCACTTTATCATGTCGCTGTAAATTACACTGGGTTATAAATTGTAAACAGTTGGTTGTAGTAGCTATTCACAGTGTGCACGCATACACACACGTCCACTTTCCCTCTCTGCTGAGACGATGATTTATTTCCCTCTCTAAATGCCACTTCAGACAGTCACAATTTATGCTTGTGACACTATGGCTGATAAAACTATGTTTTATAAACTGCTCCTGGCAGGAGTTCCCACAACTTTCACACAGCTCCCCAGTCAATCCTCCCCATTTCTCTCAAAGTTCCACAGCCTATAGCTCGATGAGAGCTTTTTAGAGCTGCTGGTCATGTATCACAAAGAGGCTGGGGAACTAAAGAGGCAATTAAAGACCAAAGAGAACAGACTGTATCCCAGACACACACACACACACACAGGGACTGAGCAGGCAGGATGGCTTAGACAGAGTCAGTCAGACATCAAGATCATGCTTGCAAACTTAAATCGAAGTTTGTGATGAATCAAGTGTTGTTAACTGAATGTCGGGTCATTCATTATGAATTGAGTACAATGCCTCATATACACTGAGGCATATATAACTTCCCCCTCCTGAATTGATAAGGATGCAAGATAATCAAATTAGATTCTGAGGGATGGAAACAGCAGGAAGATCCTGATTAATTTGCCTAATGCAGACTTTCTCTGTTACTTGTGCTACTCATTCTGCTCACCAATGCATCAACAATGAAAATTTAAATCACTGAGCCGTCTCATTTCACTTTTAGAAAAACCTCCTTTTAGTCCCTGATTTTTTTTTTGAGTGTATGCACTTAGGGCTGTCTTTGGCGTGTTAGATTGGTGAATTTTCAGCATTTTCAGCAAGAGAAACTTGCAATATGTATATTTCCAGAATGCTTTGCAAGGCAAAGATTTTCCTGCCTGCTAAGATGGGCCTATAAGAGCCTGGTTTCGACCTGACATGCCTGAGAAAGTTATCATTGTGATTGAAGATTAAAAAAAAAGGGGGGGGGGGGCTTAACACTGCAGAGGGGGGAGGACCGCACTGGGAATTAAAAAAGCCAAAACACAAGGAGGATGTGGGATTTAGTAATTCAAGAAATGTATCAACAGATGGAAGTTTGTTCTTTAGAGAAAGCCATTACTTTCCTCAAAAAGTCATCACAGTAAATAGACAGGACAGGAGAGTATTTCACATGACTGTTCAACCAGGGTTCATGTCTTTATCTATATGTAAGCACATGAACTAAGATGAAACTCGTAAATCTGTAAAAAATTAAAGTCAAGTGGAGCCAAAAATGCATCAAGTATAAAATTTACATTGACAAATAAACACGATTCATTCTCCAGAGGGTTTTAAATGTTTGTTTCCATTCAATGTCCCAGTGGCATTTTTATTCACAATGTAACCAGTTTTTCCACTTAAAAAGGATTGAATGATTATTTTGGCCAGACTATCTGTTCCCTCTATCAATTTGAAACATCTTAAAAATAAACTCTGATAATTAATTCTATTAAAAACTGCTATATTAAATACTCTGCTTTTGAGACTTTTTAGAAAGAAGAGCCCCAGGGTATATGAGGATATATGTCAGAATGAAAAGGGGTTAAAAGGTTGAGGGCTGAGTTAATAATGGTCCAAAATTATGAGTCTTATCTTTTAGAGCCTTTGTGACCATGAGAATCATTCATTGAGCTCAAACTGAATAAAGCTGGGCTTAGTACATTGATTCTTCTTACTTGTCATCAAAAAGCAGAGATAATCTGTCCTCTGTTGAACTTCAACATCTTGTGCTGTTGTGATATTGGTTGTAACTAATTCCAGTCTGACCTAGACTCATTTTCATGCAAAAGCCTCTCTGCACACAGTCACACCCAACAAACAAACATGATTCTAGATGATCCCAGCCACAAAAACAAACATGGTGCTGATCAACTCCTGATAAATATGACCCTTTATCTGTTCTCACCAGCCAGATGCTGTAGATAGCAATAATCCCTCATTATGCTCTCAGTTAACACAACTTTAAACAAAAAAGGTGGCCATAACTACACTCAGCAATGGTGTCTTCATGGTTTGTCCCTTTTACTTTAGAACAGTGTTACCCAAAGTGTGGGCCCCAGAGGTGGTATAGGTGGGACATGAGAGGACATTTCCAGTAACTAAAAATCATATAAATTAAAGATATTTAAATCATGTTTTAAAGATCATAAATTGTTCTATTTCTTGCCTTTGTTTTAAACTCAGAAGAAAAGTTTAAATTCATGTCACCATTTGGTCTGATGCAAACAACCAATATCATGGTTTAACTGGTGTTAAGATTAACTGGTGACACTTAGTTGAACATTCTGCTATGCTGCTTGCTTCCAGATTCTAAGAACCTAACAGTGTCTTCAGAGACATTAATGCTTTTTGTGAGGAGTCTGTCTGACAAAAAAGTATATTTACAGAGATAAATATTAGACAAGAATTTTAAAAAAATTAAAGTGGCTTTGAAGATGCCTGATTAAATCAAAATAAATGGCAGGAGCTCAATAACTGTACTTTGTGACCCTATCGACACTTTCAAAGTAATGTTAACGTATCTGAATGCAAAGCATTTGCTCTGAAATTCCCTGTTTATGAAACAAATATGATACATTTAAAATTTGAATTTCATGTTATGGTTGTATAATCTCTTTTTGGTGGGCCCCAGCAAATGTACAGGTCCCAAACTGGGCTGCAGCATACTCAAGTTTGGGAAAGGCTGCTCTAGAAATCTGCGAAAGGAATGTGAACATTGTCTGTTGAACCTGATTAGGACAGTCTCAAGACAACCCACAGGGCTGATGAGTGTTAGACACAATATATCTTGGCATGAAGAAGGCATTAATAGTTAGACAAGACACAGTGGCATCAATATCTACAGTTAGTCTTATTATTATAGCAACAGTTTTTCTTGCTGTGTTATTTATGGTTGCCAATAATCCTTGACCAATTTAAACAGAAAATCCAGTTTTTCATCCAGGATAAATAAGCATCCAAAAAAGCCAAACAAACATCCACTTGTTTTGCTACAAATAGCAACTGTTTAAATGGGTATGGTCTCACCATTTTTATGCATTTTCCTTCAGTTTCAGTTCTTATGTGAATTGTGTGTTGAGTGCTTACACAAATATTGTAAATGATATTGTGTGAGGCTTTGGTTGCTATGATTGCATCAGTAAGGTCATCTGAATCCAGAGCAGTGGTTATATTTACCTGTGAAGGTCAGCAGATATTCTATGTATATTTTCCAGGTGAGCTGAAGAGACAGGTTTCCCCTCAGACAGAAATGTTCACAGCACATCTTTTGACTCCTGAAAAGTAAATTATGTTATAGCGTAGCCAGAGTTTCAGTTTAGTTTGTTTGTAGTCAGAAACTGAGCTTCATGAGATATGCTGCTGGCTATTTAAGTTAGTTTAGGCAATTGTATGCTGATAACTTGGTTTAATCAACAATACATAATTTTAAACTTTAATGACAATGTAGCATTGAAAAGAATAAAATGGAACTCAATATGTATAATTTACATCATCGTGTACCAAGTTAATAAGGGGTTTTCAGTTCATAATATCTGTGTTGTTATAACCACCTGTGTTAGGTGCCCCTGCATAACCGTTATCAAGCTAATTCATGTTTTAACAGTTAGCAATGTTACCAATCATTATCTGAGCATGTGAGATGTTTTCTTTGATTCAAGTTGTGAAGTAGTTGTTAATTACAGTTGGAAAACTTCACAAGTCTTACAGCACTTACCGGTTTTAAATAAATTTGAGTAATAGTAACCTTAATTCCGTTAAAACAGAACCACCTAAAGGCAGTTAGCTAGCGCTAGCTAACATTAGCCAGTCCGGAAAAAAATGGCCACCGGAAGCGACCTGTCATCTAAATCTTTTTTGTAACCGGATGTATGCAAATGCAGAGCGCGAAAATGTACTTTGTAGGTAAACAACATTCTGTGGCGTCACCTGTAATTTACATACCTACCTCCGAGAACAACGTCGTTTTTTGTGTTGATTTGTTTAATGCCAGTGGAAACTTTAGAAAATACGTGACAGACGTCTCTTCTATTTTGGCCAATAAGTCTTTTCCTCGGTTCTTGAGGTTTCGGGATTCTGGGAATGGCCTAAAAGCAGTAAGTGTTGTCCGACAAGGAGTGGGCTTATTTCTTCAATTAGAAAAATAACTAACGCCATGACTCAAATTTTGCTGTGTCATAGCAAAGTTTTTAGCACACGAGTGACCCACTGTACACTAAGACAGCTGCCAACTGGGAGATTCCCTCCAAACAAATTAAGCAAGCTCAAACATTGCTCTCAATAAAGACACTAATATAAAAGTATGAACTATTGCCCAACATTCTCACCTATACTTTGCTGCTCTTTTTCTTGTTCAGCTTACAGTTCAATAAGATGACTTCCAGTGAGTGTCAGAGGCAATGATATGGCAGCCCTCCTGAATAATACAGACAAATGTAAACCATGTGGGTATGTATACAACAAAGATATTACTAGGCCCTGCTATGGTGTAGTCTACGAGAATGCTCTAAAATCCTACAGGGAAGCTGTAGGTTTTGAATTTATTCAAGTTTCCATGAGAAATGATACACTTCCTTACTCTAGATGCAGACAAGGGAAACCTCACATTTATGTGATTTTTTTCCTAATGAAAGCAGCTCTAAACTGTCGTCCTGTATTCTTTAAAAATGATGGATTCAAAAATAGTGACAACACAACAGTGATTAAAAAATGTATCCTTTATTTTTAATTAGTAGTGGCTTGTATCTTGGCTAAAAAAATGATAATGATATTAATTTGCTCTGAGTTACTACTTCCGATAATGTTAGATTATAAATTATTTGGTGATTAGTGATAGCCTTCCTGTTTTCTGGTGTAATTGAACAATCTGAAGGGTGTGGGGTTTCCCATTTGGGCTTGGCAGAGGTTTTTTTATTATCAGTTTCTTGATTGGATAGCATTTCTTTTGGACATTTTAGCACACAAGTCACCCTGCTTTGAAATTATTATCCTCAAAGTATCAAGGGTGTGTATAAAGTATGCTTTTCTATATGAAATTTAAAGATATGTATGGTCTGAAATCAGAGGTGTGGTTAAGTCAGTGCTCACTGCTCTTATGAGCTCATAAATTGAGCAGGGAAGGGTTCTTTGTATTTACGAAATCAAATTGTTTAAGGGTTTCTGTCCTTAAATTTAGCTAGTTGAAACCATCAAAATAATGCAAAAAAACATCTCATGTAGCAGTGGAGGGCTGGGCTTTTGTGACATGGAAAACACATCTGTTTTGGAACATTGGAAATCATTGGGGAGACTTTTTGTTTGTCAGTGAAAGCTTTGATGTGGAATGGGAAAACATCCATAACACCACAAAATTATGACTAATATTTTTCCTATTAGAAGTCCAGAAAGAGCATAAAAAACAAATTATGTTTATTTAATCAATACCTGTATTTTCACATTTTTATTATGGTGTTTTGAACTACATTGCACAATGTTGGTTGCTCAAGAGATGATGTCATTATATTAAAAAGTTTCAGTTTTGGGGACAGAAGAACACCTCACTTGTGAACACTTTCAATAACAAAACAAATGCAGTTTT
This sequence comes from Cheilinus undulatus, assembly GCF_018320785.1. Lineage (NCBI taxonomy): Eukaryota > Metazoa > Chordata > Actinopteri > Labriformes > Labridae > Cheilinus > Cheilinus undulatus. Next base: position 33,132,080 of record NC_054870.1, on the reverse strand, counting down.
AATAGGAATTTGAAAATTATTCCCTGTCTTTTCAAGGTTGTTTATCTGCAAGTGCAGGTTTTTGTGATTGTCCAACAAAGTTAGTAAGCCATTTTAACCACGGTCTGTCAGGAAGAGAACACACCCAAGAATGATAACCACCCTGATTGCTGAAATGATTAAATTATGCAAGAATAATCAGGCATACAAATCTTGATGGAAGCATGCGTAATTAAATTTTTCTGCCTCAATTTTTGGAATGGCCTCTACAAGAAATTGAGAACCTTTAAAACCTGGCTAACCTTGTGGGGAAAAAACAAAACAAATCAAAAGAAACATGGTTGTTATGTTAATATCCCTCTGCTTCTCTGATCAGGATCAAAATTAAGTGAAAAGTGAAACCAGAAAACATCGACAGACCTTTCTAAGAATGTAAGCAAGCCTCGGGGTGGTTCCCTAAAGGTCGAGTGTCACATAGCAGTCACGCACACTGACTACACACGTGCTTCCCCTGTGCTGTCCCTGTCAGTAGGGCCTTACAAGTCAGTACAAAGGCTGACTTGAAACAAAATATTACTACATCTGTCTTTTTCAACATAAACCACTTGTATACACATTTATTAAAAAACAACTTACTAAAAATTTGTTAGACATCTACAATAATGTTTTCTTAATCAAAGGAAATGAATTAAAAATGTATAATGATGCAAATGTTTTAAAATCCCTTGTGCTTTAGTGCTTATGTCTTTGGCTATATACTGTAATTGTTATCACTGGTGTGTAGCATGTTTCAGTCTTTTAATGCGTTGAGGTGGAATGGGGGTGATTTATGAGCTATGAGTGCCACCTGCAGACAGGTGTTTGAAACTGCTGTTGGGCTATATAATAAAAAAAGGATCAACCAAATCTTACATAAGCAAACAAAAGCTAAGCATCTTTGCGATAGAAAAGGTGCCTTAACAAAACCTACACGAGCCTTGGCACTCATATTATTTTGGTCTTTCAGGAAGCGAGTTTGCGAGCATGCGCGTTCTTCTGTCTGCGCGACGTGCGTGGTTGTTTCAGAGCCAATCACATTTAAGATAAACACAAAATTGCGTCATTGTTATTGTGGTGGTTGACGCTCCAGCTGCAAACAGGGATTTCGCTTCAATTTCGCTCACATTTTGGAAATTAAAAACTGCTTTAACGATTGAACCCGCAAGTTTTACCAGCACAATGTCGCTCCAGAAGGACGTTTCCTCGGACGAGAGTTTGCAAGGTAAGGTATAAACAATAAAACCGATTGTTGTAATGTAAGTGCTAGCGCTAGCTGATTGAAATAACACACAAGGCGACCAAAGGTAAACTACATAACACAGTTTAAAGTAAAACATATGGTTACCACCTTAAAGCTTAGAAAATGGTTTTATTTGTATTTTATACATGCGTTGAATACTTCAGAGGACAACCCTTCGACCTAGTTAATGAAGCCTATTTACCACGTTGCGAAATCAAATGCCCTCCAGCCAACAACAGTCTGTGTTTACTGTCTGTTCTCCTCGTCTGCATACCAGTTCTATCTAGCCTTTACCTCGGATAACCATCACAATTCTATTAGAGATACTGTAATTTTTCTAAGGTTCCTGGGTCGAGCTGCATTTCAGTGGCACAGGCTCTCGAAGCGCCAGTCATCACGGAAGCCAGGAGCAGATCCCCACGACCAGTCAGGAGTGTGACGTGGAGAAAATGCTGCTGGAGGCACAGCACGAGTCAGGAAGGAACAGCTCCAGAGGAAGCTCTCAGTGCAACAGGTCTGTGGGAAGGGGGGAACTGTGCGTTTGTTTCTTGTGTGTTGAGCAATTCAGGTAGTCAAGAAGAATCAAAACGTGTGTTTGAAGTGACCATAGTTTCTTTTTGTCCTTTTTTTAAAATAATAGCCCACTTAGAGCACAGACCCCCCTTCTTCTGTGGAGAGGCTCAGAGGGAAACAGCTCACAGGTATATATGTTTAAATAACTTTTCTGTATCAAAAATCAAAATGTAACAATATATGATTTGATAGTTTTTTTAGCTAATGGTGTGCAGTCTAAAGATTGTAGACATTGCTTATGGCCAACTTGTTGCTGGATCATGAATTGATAATTATGAATTGGTGTTTAGTCGGATGAAGACTTCCAAGAAAGAAGGCGGGAAGTAGAGAACATGATGAAGAAAAATGCTGACTGGATTTGGGACTGGTCCAGTCGACCTGAGAACAGTCCTCCAAAGTATGTAGCTCCTTCTAATTTGCCCTCTACTTTTAGTATTAATGTTGTTCATCAATTTCTGCAAGTTGTTTTAGTCGATATATTCATTTTAAGTTATGGGCATACAGTAAATATACCCCTGCATTGTTATTTAGATGTAAAAATGTAGAAGAGCAAGTACTGACGACCATTAAGACAAATGGAAGCCTTAAATTGTCTGAAGTATGAAGAAAACAGATACCAATCTGAACAGAGGTGTCACTATGACATTACACCAGCATTCATTCATTTTAATGTATTCAGCACAGTGAAAAATTAATGTGGTCCTCTGTAGGGAGTTCCTGCTGAAGTACCCTAAGCGCTCGACCTGTCTCAGCATCAGGAACACCAGCGTCATGAAGAAGGGAGGTGTCCTCTCTGCTGACTTTCTCAAGCTTTTCCTGCCCTCATTAATCATTTCTCACATACTAGCTGTTGGACTAGGGTAAGCAAAATGATTTCTCACTCTGCTAATATTTAATCTCACATTACTATACAGTATAATTGTGAAAACCTGTGAAAAACCAGGATTTGTGACCACATGAAATTTATGTTTATTATCAAGAATGATGGAGAGTTGACAGAGACAACACACATATTTGTTCAAAACAGAAAAACAGAGAAATGAGATAATTCTTTTTCATAATACCACTGGTGCAAATAGACCTTTAATTGATCCACAGATCATGAATAATTTAGTAGTTGTCTGTGTGAACCACCTGTCAGTCAGTTTCATGGAGATAGATTCCAGTGCTGTGTTTGATTCTCAATGTGAGAATAGCAGTTTTGTTTATGCTGGGACTGTGCCATTTTTAAACTTTTATTTTGCTCCAGTAAACCTCTCAAAACAGCTTTGCCACAAAAACGTAATAAATTAAAATAAAATAACCACAAAAAAAACTAGAACCGTTAGTGATAGTTAACCAGTGGCGACCTTAAACCATTCGTTGTGATGATTTGATTTAGTGTGCAAGTTTATTTTATTATTCTTAAGACTTTCTTCCATAGTTAAAATTGTAGAATCAGCTAAGCACACCTGCTAAAATGTGTTATGATAAACATCAGTATATGGCATATTGATATAATAGAAGCATTAAATGGGCTAGAAATCATCAAATTCGGTTGTTTATGACCAAAAAATGTTTATGCCCTCTGTCATTTGACATTTTATAAACTGTTAATTGAATCAGAAAATTCATCCCTGGTCTGGTGTACTGAGAGATCTCATACACTTCTCATTTTTGACCATTTACTGCACGAAAAGTGGTACTGATTTTTCCCAGTCCAGTCTTAGGAAGTCTTACATTTGGTTTTTATTAAGGACTCTAGTTCATTAAAGTTGTAATTTTCACTACCATGTTATCTTAGAAATTTCTTCTGATGTCTTGCTTTCAGCACTGTCTAATTTGACATGTTTGTCTCTCTTTTTAGGATATATATTGGGAAGCGTCTTACTTCACACAACACCTACTGATTACGGGAGGATGTATTTTGACACCTTGTCACCTTTTTGTGACCGTCTTGGCATGCCTTAAAAAAGGACCCTCGGCATATCACTGGGGATGTGGCAATGTGACACTGTTTAATTTTGACTGAGTGCCCCGCATCACCCTCACAGCTTGGACAGTTCAGGGTTCTGTCGCTGGTGTTTTATGGTGAAAACACCATAAAACATCACAATAATGAACCCTCCCTGCTTCGCCTGGCCTGAACATGACTGTTTTGCTGCTTTCTGCTCCGTAAATTTGCACGTTAAGAAACTTAAATGTATACTGTGTGTCATTTACTTTTTGCAAAGAGGGATCACTTAAATTTTTTTGGTTATTAGTTTAGTGATTTTATATTTTAAAGACCAGCTATTGTTTGACTTTCTTGTTAAAGGGATTATTAGTTTAGTGATGGCAATACGTGCAATTACATCTTGTCACTTGAAAAATCAATAGCTTGTTGATTCATTTTGTTCAGCAAACAAAATAAAATAAAAAGATTTACAAAGTAAATTTGGAATAGTAGTTCTCCAAGGAACGCACCACATGCAGATGAACACAATTAAAATTTTATTGAACTTTGGTCAAAATAATAAACAAGTGAATACATTGCCACCATGTTAGGATTCAATGGACAAAGACAATGCATTATTATGTGTTTTAATGTCATCAGTATATGTTTTGTGTAGTCAACCTTCATTTCTGCATTCACAACTACGGAGATAAGATCCACATTTGCAATACGCGGCTCAAATTGGGGGTGAGATCCCTAACAAATGAATAAGGGCACATGTATGAGGCCTGTCCTACTTATTACATTACTTGGAGGCACTCTATCACATAAACTGTATGGTGTGCAATTTTTCCTCCTTTGTGATTTTCATAGACAGCCACATGTAGCAGCAGTATATGAGGACATAACTCTATAAAATAGGATTTACAAATAATGCACATGAGGTTTGTAAAACGTTGGGGACATAACTTGTAGCTGTCACTGATAGAAGTAGGTATTAAGGCTGCAGATTCCCTTTGTCCTGGGCCCCATCTTGTGCCATGTAGTTTTCAAGCCTGCACCCTAAAACATGGTCAAAACTCAAATTAATCTCTTGACACAAACACAATATCAGTTGTCTCCAGCAGTGATTCTGACACTGGTAGCCCCAAATAGCATTTCCATAACAAGTTAGCTTGAGATCTGCTCAAAGACAGTGGTGTGACTGGACATTTTTCCACCTCTCTACAACATAAAAACATGCAAAGCAATAAACATGTTTTAATACATACTTCTAAATTTAAAAACACATCTGTAGTTTTAGTTTTCTTTTATTATGTGGATGACAAGGTGTACTTGAGTAGATACAGTCAGTGAAATTATGTCACCGTATTGACTGGGGTAAAGTAAGAGGAGGGAGAGGGGGAAAAGAAAAACAGGTCCACTTTCCAAATTCATGGCCTCTTCCACCAGTAGTTTGGCCTGAATACATGGCCAATGGGGGAATGTTACAGTTAGGCTTATTGGCCATTAATCCGTGCTTCAGAGGGCCCGAAACCTTTAAAGTTGATGTTATAACTTTGACAAGACGTCATTTTAAGGGCTTCCAAGAGTTCTGTCGTTAAATCATGAAATGAAGGCTTAAAATGTCAACACAAACACCAACGTTCAAGAGTTTGACCTCTAGGGAGTGCCATTCCATCAATTAGACCCGAATTGGGCTTTCTGGGTCAGGGGGGCATGTTGATTGCCCTGGTGCCAAAGGCAAAAACAACCTAAGCTCAGACTCAAAATAAAACAGGCCTATGGATCAACCTCCTGTGGCAAAAAAAGTAGACACGTGCTTTCGAATTCTTCACCAGGAGGACAACGAGGCTGTTTCTTCTTATACAGATAGACAAGTAGTAGGCTTAACTACACGGGTACGGTAAAAGCCCTATCCTCTGGAGCCCCCAAATCTTCTAGTTGATTTTGTCCTGGAAAATGTACAAGTTGTTGGTGGCTGCCACAGCTATCACGTTATCTTTGGGGTGCCAGGCAGTGTGGAGGATCTTCTTGTTGAAGTCCAGGCTGTCCACGCTGATCTCGTCCTTCTTCCTCTTGCCACCAGTGGACACTTTGCGTGGTTTAAGTGTGGCCCGCGGTTTGCTGCTCTCCCGGGACGCCTCCAGTGTGATGTCCCGCCTGGTGTTGCGGTCAAACATTCGGAAGAAGTTGTTGTAGGAGCCGGTCATGATGGCACTGATGGATAGAAAATCAAAATGTTTTATTCAGGTTTATTTGGGGAAAAATGATTCCACCTGTAACAGCAATATCAACTCTTTTAGTGGTCATAACACAATAGGAAACAGAACAGCAAAATTACATTCCAACCAACAACAAGGACACCAACCTGTCACTGCCATTCCAGCAGCACTCGAACTTGTCAAAGATGCAGTCATTTTCATACAGGGAGCAGAGTTTACTGCGAAGGTATTCATGGACCTGAAACAAAACATATCACTTAGCCCATACATTCACTTGAACCTTGTTAGGTCTGCTTCATCTAAGGTGAGAATTCTTGTTACAAGTCTCTTTCAACTTAAACAAAACTTTGTCCTCGGTGTCTACGGTGAGTTCAGTAAGTTGCATTGGCTCAACAGAAATACGTGAGGTAGCCATCTTATAATAATAATAATAATGTTTATTTTTATAGCACTTATCAAAACCAAGTTACAAAGTGCTTTACAAAACATCAAATAATAATATATCATATAATTGTTGGAAGGACCTTGCCTACCCTTCACTGAAGGATCATATGTTTTTATACTTTGTAATATCCTTTCATACTTGAAGATTTTTTATGAAAGCATTTGATGAATGGCTTCAGTAAAATTCTTTTTCAAAACTATGCTACAGCATATTTAAACTAAATTAGAATCCAGGAATAATCATGCACTACTTTAAGAGCACAAGCAGCTTATTGTATAATCTTCAAGAAAATTCTATTAAAAGCAGAATGTGAAGTGTCGATCATAGAAAGTAAAATCTGTGCTTTCAGTCCAAGTTAGATATTTTATGCAAGCCCAGAATCATGCTGTCACTTCAATCAAACAATTACTGGCATGCTTTTTGTTCATGCATGAAATTAACGCTACTTTAAGACACAAGTGTATAAGCACCTGATACGTCTCCACCGGCCTATTCTCCATGTTGAGGTCCCAAACTTTGACGGAGAGGTAGTCACGTGTCATCATATAGCGCCCGCTGTGACTAAACTTCACGTCCGAGATGGAGGAGATGATCTCAGAGAAAAAGGATCGGCTGCTAGGATCCTCAGGCTCCTCAAAGACTGAAATATAAATATAAATATCCTCAATTTAGTAATTTTTAAAATCAAATCCCCAAATAGGCCCTGTAAAAATAAGGAACAAAAAATATATTAAAAGCTTTTAATATCATAGCCATTGGCCAAATCATTTTAAAAGCCAACTTGTCTCAACAATGTAGGTCTTTTGAAGGCAAATATGTTTATAACATGACATAAGGCCCTTTATGTTTTGTGTTCCTCATGTTTCATGTGTAGTCCCTGTTATCTTCCCTTTTAAGTGTTTATAATTTTTCCCCTTTTCCAAGAGCACCCAACATTGTTTCACATATCCTTCACTTTAACCACACTGAGCTGTGAGTCATTCCCCCTTTGTCTGAAAATAGACCTTAAACATCATTAAATAATCATATATTCTGTTTTTACCTTTTAGTAATTATGGCAGAAACAGTATATTGCATGCTACTGTGGAATAATTGGTATGTTTCAATTTTTCAGATAATGATGCATTCCGACTGGAAAGTCTGAGCTACCCCTAACCACAACCTCCTACTAAACTCGGGTGCGATGTCATTCCCAACATCCAAGGTTAATGGAACACAGCATAATTTATACTATGTAAAATATGCCAAGATTCAAAATGGTCTTCAGGTATTAATGATGAACTTAACTATTATTAACTTAATAATGAAAAAAAAAGAGATAATTATTAAGTCATTGGTTGACTGATTTAACCCCGCAGTATCATAGTGGGCATACTTACACTTCGAGTGCCTATCGCAGAGTGCTGCTGCTCTCATGTCACACAGGCGGATAGTGCCTTTGCTACTGCTGTACACAAATACATTGCATTGGTGTGGATGGCACTCAGCAGCTGTGATTACTTCTGTCAGTTCCTCCATGTTGGCGGGCTTGATGTCTACAATATCTGTAACACAGTGTTAAGGAACCAACAGGCTTATGTTTCATTTTTACACAATGCAGACACTATTACCCTTTAAATTAAAAATCTAACATTTGTTATCTGGTCAAGAAAAAGGATACTAAAACTTCTGTCTGTGATTTCCAAGTGCCATAGATTTATTCTTAGGTCATCTGCGGAGAGGTACGTTTCATGATCACTATTTACAGAAATGGAATTTATGTGATAGGTGTGCGCATTTGCAAAGATCCTCCTTGGGCTTGCTTCTACCATGAGATCCATTGGCATCAGTACTGGTACCTGTAATGCAAAACATGAACACTTAAGAATCAAAACATAAAACTCCACACTCAAGACATGACATGCATGATCAAACCTACCCGTAAAGAGGTGATTCTAAAGGGATCTCTGAGTCGTCCATCTTCATCTTTCAGATTGTAACCTTCTGCTCGTTTATCTCTTTCACTTATTTTCCACAATTTGATAGTTTTATCTAAAACAGGGGGTGAGTAAATTTTTCAATACAATATTGAGACCAATTTCACGAATAATAAAAGTGGATAAAGAATAAACTCTTACCATTTGTTGAAAGTAGAAAGTGAGCAGCATTTTGTTGGGGTAGCCATCTTATTTTATTTATTTTTTCCTCAATTTCTAAACTTTTCAAATAGTCAAATTCTGGCTCGTGACTCTGAAAAGTGCTATAGACGTTGTACTCCCCGCGCAGGTGTGGACGATTCTTAGACTGGAAAGAAGGATGAGAAATTATTGACAAGCCTTGTATACATTAATGCTGCAACAAGTCAGTACATAACTTCTCACATAATAAGTTTATGAGGACACAGTTCTGTCAGTCCATGTGTTAAGAGATGTCCTGATAACCAGAATTGTAAACTTTGATATTACAATAACAGCTTAATTTCACCCTGAGCTTGGTGACCAAATTTGCAATATGTGCTTTGAACGACAGCTTACAATCATTATGAAAACCCAGATAATTAAAGGTTGACAGAAACTCTGCCTTGCAAAGTAATAATTGATGGGATATTTCCTGGTAAATAGCTTAAATTAGAGAATACCACGAGTTTGATTTGGCTGCATTTAAAACCAAGTATCTGCAGTCAAGATTGGAAAACATGAAGGAAGACTGTATATACATGAGCAAACATATTGGATAGGATTCAACTTGGGCTGTCAAAAGATTAAAATTTTCAATCACAATCAATCACAGGATTTCTACAGTAATTCTCCACTAATAATTAAAATAATTTGTACACTAATTGTGAACCCTGTTTAATCGTGATTAACTCCCTTAATCTTGACAGCTCTAGTTTCAACTCCACATTTAAAAAAGACATAAGTCCAATATTAGGAAATTTCTTGGTCATTTTTCATTCACCAAATACAGCAGGCAAACTTCTGCACACTCTAAATTGCACAAATGCATTGACAATGTTTCAGTAGGTATTTTACACAGGAGTTAAACTAGTTCTTTAAACAGACCCATTCCTTGTGAGTGCACTATTCTTATGAAACAGATGCCACATTATTTTTAGAGTGAGGTACTTTTCAATACTGTCAGCAAAAATGACTGAACTTTTATCATTTTAAAACACATAATGTTCTTAAGTATTAAACATTTAGACAACCTTAATGTGACTCTTACCTCCTGTTCATGTTGAAAAATCACTACTCTCCCTCCTTTATCTCCAGTTGCGAGCAATTCTCCAGAATAATTGAACTCAACTGTTGAGATTATGTCAGCTGAAAATTGACAAAAATCAGAGAAAATTGAACCAGACAGGTCAGATTTCATGTGGCAGTTCTATTACCAGCTAAGATAATTCCACTTAAACACCCGCAGCACATCTACTATCTACTGTATGAATGAATGAAAACAAGCATGATGTCACTAGACAATTTATGGACGCAGCACATTGACGTCATGGACACGGTCGCTCCCCTTTAATAGCCTAGCCACCACTTAGCATACAGCTAGCTGCCGACAAACATGTCATTTACAGAAAAAATGGCGTTAGTGCAATTAATCCACTAACAGACCTACACCCCACACAACAGCTGTCTTATCTTAAAAACTGTCAAATCACCTAGCTATCATGCATATCATATGAAGCACCCGGAGCAGCATCATCAGAACATCCAGCTAGCTTCCAACCGCTGTAGCCTAGCCATCAAGCTAACGTTAGCCACATACCTTCCGCAACATCTTCATCTATCGCTCCTTTCACTTGAGAGAAACACCACTGGAAATCATTTCCTCCTGCAACTCCTGTGAGAAGAACAGAGTGTTAGTTAGCATCCTATTCGCATCTCCTGTAATGAGAAAATGACCTGCCAGTGACACAGTTTGACAACTAGCAACTTAGCTTTCCAGCGCTAACGTTGGCTAGCTAAGTTGCAGATTCAGGCCATCACACACACACCAAGTGAGGTGGGTCCTTTTCCTCCCTTTAAAAGTAGCTTACCCGCCATTGCTTCATGTAGCAGCTCTTGCTGTACACAGCTTCCAATAGCTTATCAACCAATGCGGCTTGCTCGGGGAAATAGATAGCATCCACAATCAGTGTGAAGACTCGGGTCCAGATCTGTCAAGACCACGGAAATTATCCGTGATTTTTTTTCTTCCAAAATGGCGCACAGTACATGGAGAAATGACGTCATGCACACATGCCACATCCTGGCTCCATCCATCCTCCTGAGCATCACACAAGTAAATGTGCGGTAAGTTTACATTTTCTGTGAATTCAACTCTTTTTCACTACATTGAGTATTTTTCTTAGCTAATTTGGCCTGTTTAAGCCAGTCATCTCCTCTGATGGGTGATGAACAAAAATGAACATTTATGATGTTGCTTTTTTTCCTTTTTAGATTAGAACGAGTGCACATATATGATAAACGAGTACATGTAGAAAACAGGCCTGCAGAAGCACCGTTAACATTTTTTCAGAATTGTGTTTAGGTTGTATTCACACCTTTTTATTATAGTTTAACCAACACATATGCCAAATAATTTTTTTTTGAAATAGATTGCACTGTTAAATATAACCTATAAACTTTTCATTCATTTGATTAATGTTCTTGTATGTTTTTATATGTTTTAACTTAAAATTGAATGACACCAATTGAGTAAAGCACATAGTATTCATTGCATGGTCAATGGGTGACATCTAGTGGGCAAATGATGAAAATCCAGGCATGTTTTGTGAAGTAGTTTTGCATCTACAGTTGTTGACTTCATGCTTATCATCCCCAATTAACAGAAAGTTACTGAAGACTTTATAACTCTGCATTTTGCTATAATATCTTGGTCTGTTCAACCGGACTCATCTAAGATGCATATAAGAAAGTCTTCATTTGCCAGATTTTCAAATGTTTTGTATTTCAGAGTAAGGAATAACTTGCTGTGAAGAAACTTCACTTTAAAGCTTACACCAAACAATGTATATAGCCGTATAGGGTTGAATCCAGTGTTCATTTTGTTGACTGAAATTCTGGCTAAAAATTTTTGTTGACTACCTTTTTCTAAGACAAAGACTGGACTGAGACTAGATAAAAACAGATCCATGATGACTAACACTGACAAAAAGTAAGTTCAGTTTTCGTAAAGATGACTAAAACGAGACTGAAATGAAATTCAGTTTTCGTCAGACATTCAAAATCCATGATATTTCTCCACTGTGGGTCAATCTGTCAAAAACTCAACATATTTGTAGTTCTTCTGCCTCTCTGCTGTAGAAAACAGGGAAACCAGCCTTTTCAGGGTGCATAGAACTGTCTATCTATCTATCTATCTATCTATCTATCTATCTATCTATCTATCTATCTATCTGTCTGTCTGTCTGTCTGTCTGTCTGTCTGTCTGTCTGTCTATCTGTCTATCTATCTATTCAGTTGGCTTTACTGGCATGGGAACATCATCAGTTTCATTGCCAAAGCATTTACACCTTTTAGATGATAATTATGGCACCAAAAGATATTATAATTTACCCAGCATATATGAAAGTTTGTATTCGTTCATGCGGGTGAATTGTTTTTTTGTTTGCTGGTGAAAAGCGGAAAGAACTTTTCTTTGTATGAAGGGCAGGTGGTTAGAAAATGCAGCTCTGGTTCCACCTCCTGTTGGCTGCAGTGGGTGCACAGTCAGAGGAGATCAGTTGGTCACCAAAATCAACACACTCCTTCGTTCCTACAGGACCCTTTAAAGGATCCTAATGGTATAGTGAATTTTCATTGTCTGCAGTGTCTTTTTAGTTCTGGATCAATGGGAAAGCATTAAAATAAAAGTAATAATTCCATTTTTTGATTTGCAAACCTGACAAACAGCAGGTAAAAGCAGCTCTTTATCTTCCCACTGTGCATTTAATGTCCAAGAAAAATGACTGTCATGTCTATGCTGGATAGTATCCCACTACTTTTCCAAGTTGTGCATCATGATCTATCTAAGGTGAAGTTTTTAGGTTTGTTAATCAAAGAGGCTAATGATTAGATTTTTTTCCCCTTATTGTTGCCCTCAAATGTTGGTTATATGTTTAGAGGCAAAAACTTTCCCACACACATCTCTATTTTTTGGCTCAAATAAGAATACATATTGCAAGATAAACACACAAAAATAGATGTTGGATGTGCTTGCTTTATGCTTACTTCTCTGCAAACAGTACTCTCTGAAGAGTTGAGGCTGATAAGAGTTGGGAGGAGAAGTATTGCCCATAGGGGCTGATTGTGCAATAACAAAGTCACAATCCAAAATTGTAAATAAGGCAAATGCTGAGAATATTTTCTATCTGGGTCAGAAAAAAATAACCAGAGATGTATCTTTTCATGCACATGTTAATATAAGCTCATTATTCAAATATACACTATAATCTTGCTGAATATGAATTTCACACCTATAGTTAAACTCTATCTTAAAATATCCTTGTTATCAGAAAATGCTCTAGAAATGCTTAAAAATGAATATGAAAGGTGACATTTGTTCATCTCTTCACCTTCACTGACTTCATGGTTTGTGGCTTAGTGATGGTATTTTCTCCATAGTAATTTCAAACTTTTTGTTTGCTACATGTGCAGATTGTCCTGGAGGAGGCAAGTGAAGAAAGAGATGCACCCAGACCTGGACCGAATCTCACAAAAAGCCTCTCCAGGATATCTCCTGAGCTCAACATCCCTCTCATCACTCACACAGCATCCCAGAGGGAGCAGCAGAGCAGGGGCCTGGAGGTTAGAGGCATACAGTACACACACAAAAACACACATAGCCTGGATATATATATATATATATATATATATATATATATATATATATATATAAAGGTGGACTGTGTTGTAACTGCAGAGTAGGCACAATTCAAATAGAGCAACACTGTTTAATGAAAGGCAGACATGATAATTCAACTCCTAGATGTGAAATTATGGGAACAGAGACATTTCCAATAGTTTCATTGCTATTTTTTTTAATTCTGAGGTGTAAAATTTCAAGTATTACAGTATTTGGTCTTTAAATATACAATAACCACAGCTTTATGACCCACTTATTCCTCATTCGTAGGTAGTAAATGGGTGGTTTCTTTGAATTACATTTGTGCACTATTGTTTTGTGAAAGGATCATTATTTCAAGAACCACTTAAACCACTAAAACACATTTGAGTTCAGCATGGAGAGCCCTGTAGCTAAACAAAGTAAAAAGTGGGTTTACCGTATTTTGTTTTGTTTTGTTTTTTTTTTTTCTAATTTGAACTTACTGAATAGAACTGCTTGTGTATTTGATAAAGCAAACAATATTTGTTTAATGCATCAAATACCAACACTCCTTGATTTAAAGGCAGAGATCATTGTGAAACATTGGTGTCTACTTATGCTGGAAAATAAAGTTGGAGTAAACATATGATTATGGATTTAGACCAGTGGTTCTCAATCAACACAGAAGTTAGAACTGTTTTCTGTGCTTCATGAATGTGTACCTGGAAAATGAAATATTAATAAGTCTTTGATGTACAGAGGCTCTAAGTGGATTTGCATCCATGTATTTATTTTCCTCAATTTAGCTGTGAAGTAAAGTAAAGTAAAGTAAAAGTAAAGTTTGCTTGTTTTCTCAAGATCTTAATTTATTTGTCTCTTTATCTCGAGTTAACAAAGCTGGTATTCCCATGATACTGTGTTCATTAAAAAAAACAACTAGTTTTTACATAAAATGACAGAAATGTTATTAAAATAATACGGTCTTTGTTTGTTTTGTTTTGTCTCATCCCCTTTTTGGGTTCCATGCTTTGATTTATCTAGATACAACATTTTTCATTACATACTTTTGAAAGGCTAAAAATTGTCCCTAATTTGGGTCTTGATTTCTCAGTTGGGAGGTTTTGGGTCCTGAGGCTTGACCAATAGAGAGCCACTGATTTAGACCATTGCTCCCCTCCTGCATCAACACACTGCTGCATTCAGGTCTTTCACTGATCAAAGCAGAGCAGTAGGTCTTCTTCAGACAGTTGCCTCAGAACCTCTGTTGTGCTTTTCTTAACTTCTGACGCAGACTCCCTTTGAGCACAGATTTGATCTTAGGAGAATGAAAAAGTCACACGGTGCTAGATCAGGTGAATAAGGAGGGTGATCAAGCCCTATGATTTATTTCTGTGTCAGAAACTGCTGTACGAAGAGCGCAGTGTGAGCTGGCATGTTGTCTTGATGAAGAGTGAAACCATTTTCCACAACTGTGGTTGCTTTCTTCAGACTGTGTCTTGCAATTTTTCTTGAACCTGTTTGTAAAAGTGTTGATTCATGGTGACACTCCTGGAACCCATTCCACCAAAATTTTACTCTTAATGTCAAAGAAAACATTCAACATGGCCTTGAATTTGGACTTGCTTTGTTGTGCTTTCACCACATGTATTCATTCCTTCTAAAAATGTGAGTTTCTTTCAATTTGTTCCAAATTGTCTCCAGGAATTAGCTTGTGTTTTTCCTTTTGATCAGGAGTCAAGTTTTGGGACAACTTTGTCACACACTTTTGTCTTGATCAAATTTTCATGCAAAATTCGTCAAACTGTCTCTTTATCAATGAAGACCACTTCAGCTTTAGGGTTGGGAATCTTTAGGCACCTCACAATTTGATTCTATTATGATTCATAGGGCTACAGTTCGATTCCTAATGGATTACTGGTGCATTTTGATACACTTGGTTTTTTTTTTACATTTCTGTTGTTCCCATTGTGTCAAATCTAATAAAAAACATTACACTTTTGTTCAAAAAAGAGAGAGATAAATTCCCACTATCCTCAAATGGAAGAAGAATTAACTGGAAATTTACAATTGCACTGAACCAAAGGTAGATTTAAATATTTAGGTTATTATCCATTATTGGACATCTATAAATTGATTCAGAATCTTCCAACTCCACATCATGATGCATCCAAGAATTGATTTTTTTTCTCCAACCTCTGTCCATTATCATACTTATACTGAGTCATTGATCATTTCAAAGGATTTGTTAAATTTCCTAAATGTTTTCAAAAGTTTTTGAGAACATTCACAAAATCTATTGTACCATTCAAACACACGTGCATGTGACATGCGGTGTTTCCAATTTACCTAAGTACTAAAAGATTTGGCTGCTGTTTTGCTCAAATTTCACCAAAAATTTTAAGTTAATGCGTTGCTCAACTTTGATGCTAATCATTTTCTGACACCTTAGCAAAAACAGGAGCACTTCAGTCAGCAGCTAGCAGTGAACTAAAGACGTTACTCATTGGAAACTCACAGCAGTTGTGCGTGAATACCCAACCTTCAGTGTGAATGTGAACCACATGGTTTTATCCTCATGAGTGCAGTCTCATTATTTGATAGCCATACCTCTTATAGTTGTGTGTTCTTGTTTGTTTTTGTTAAATATGCCTAAGTACATCTTCCCTGGATACTGGAATTCATGTTGATAATTGACAGTTGAGAAGGCGTGGAATTCCTATGATTAGGTGTGGTCTTAGGACATTCAACAGACACACCCACAGTATCCCAAAGCAGAGGTTACTGTCTAATATTCATGATTTTGAAACTGTATTTTTTACACCCTAAGTTTCAGGATTACGGCCTGCAGTTTTGCTTGTAAGGTAGGCCTTTATTCGGTAAGTGCATCTTTCCTGCGTGCAAGAATTTGATTATTATGAATGTCAGTTTCTGACAGTTGACTTGCCACACAGTTTTTCATGTGAGGTTTTGTTGCATTCAATGGGCACGCCCACAGCATCCCAGAGCATAGATTACTGCTTCCTGTTACTGAAACTGAATTGAATGTACTTAGTGATTTTGTCTTTCTTAAATCAAACCTGTTGGCTATTAGCACAGACTTTTTATGTTCTTTACACAGACTCAGTGATGAGAGTAGAAAAAAGGACATGATACTTTCTTTAACTAAAAACATTTTGAAACATGTGCTTTAGATTTCACTTTGATGAACATTATTTTAGTATGCTTAAACTACACCCTTTATTCCTCGTCTACTGTGAGAAAACAGAATACAAAACTGTTTGCATTTAACATCACGGTGTGAAGAGAAAACATTTGACTCAAGCCCAATTTGGGAGTTGAGAAACCGTACACCTTAATTGTTGTGTACATTGCATTTTTCCCATTTTTCCTTGTTTGGTGTTGCGGCTGTGGTTGCATGTGTGTGTTTGAGCGTGTGTGTGCTGCCGTGCCGCAGCTTCATCAGGTATAAGGAGAGGTGTTGACTTTATTCCGAGCCTCCAGTAACACCACTGACTCTGATAGTTCCCCATCCCTGTGGGAATTCATTATAAGACAGCTAGAGGCTGCTTGTGGATGGTTACTGTGCTGCCCGTATGTTAACTTGTCGCTATCGCGCAAGGCAAACATGTGGTGCAGCTGCTTTCTCTGGCTGTGGGCAACCTGGAGAGATTGATTGGTGAGCCTTCTGTTTTATCCAGGATCAGGGCCACATTCAGTAGACATGGTGCCTCCGGAGAAGCAGCCATTTTCCCCAGAAAATATGGCTCATTACCAGCACAGACAAAATGAAGGTATATTGACTTTTTAACATCTTTCACTGTTACCTATTCCTGAGCCATTTAACAACACACATTTGTTATCCTGGAAGTCTTTACTTCATTTTATTCCCATGTAGCTGATTACAAAAACAGCTCTGATTTTAACATCATGTTTAGTGAATCAAACATGTCTACTTCAGCTGGAATTTACACACAGTGGCACACACTTAAATACCCATACATGTGTGTTTTCAACCCGCACACACAAACATACCCTTCCCCCCATCAGACAGTTTTTAACTCAAACCATTGGCCAGTGGATGTGTCTGCTCTGCTCAGGGGCATAAGCTCTGTCCAGACCCTCAGTCTTAACTCACTCTCTCTCTCACACACACAAACAGCAAAGACAAACACAATCAATTATTCAACACTCTTGTTTTGGCTCATGTGTTTTTTTTTCTCCTCTTTTTCTTATTATTTCTGTTCTGTTGTTTCTATAGCATCCTCTGGCAAGCTCACAGCCAGGAGGCCCTGATGAGTGAGCTACGAGGCCTGATGACTTGAGGTCTGTATGTGTATGGCTTTGTAATTTAGATGGCAGAGTAATAATTTGCATGCACAGCCTTCAACATTGTCTCATTGTCTGAAGGAGATTATCCTCGCGGCTTTTTTCTCTTTTACTCGACTGAGGCTTGTCAAAGACCTGGCTTGGAAGACAAACCTTTGTCTCTGTGTTTATTTCCCCCATGAGTGGAAATTTGCAGTGCGGTCATTCGGCGTAGTTAAACCTCATGCTGGAGCACACAAACCAGCTCTCGCTCCTTTGCTTTGTAGTATTTCTCTCTATTTGGTGAGGCTTTTTCCTCTATATATGTTTGTGTAGTGTATGTTTTACATACTTGGAGTGTCATTTTTCAGTGCATAAATCTGGGCACTAGATGGCACTATGGCACTTATTATTCAACACCAATGGATGATTTCCATTTTGAAGGATAAGTGCGAGCTGCTGACACAAGTCATGATCACAAAGTGCTTGTTTTCCCGAGCTGATGTTGAAATCATCAGGACACAAGCACTCACATTTATGAATTAGCTGCTTTGACCTTTATGCATTAAAAACATTTTTACCTGCTTTGATTTTAAGGAAAATGTGGAATAAAAATCAAGAATTGGAGCTGTGCAGATCACTAAAGTTTAGAAGTGTACTCCAACTTGACAGATTTTCCTTTTTTTAAAGGCTCAGGTGAACATCAAACAGCACTCAAATCAATGCGAACAAAAAGGAATCACATTGCACGGGTATATTAAATGTGAATCCTAGCAGCGATGATGTCCTTGTAACAGATCAGATTGTAAATAAGATGGGTTAAATTGCACTTGTAGCTTCCCTTCAAAAAGTCAGGGCTATCCTCTCGGGGGGCGACGAGAGAGTGCTGCACACTCTTCCTCTAATAACGCAAGACAATGAGATCCCGGCTCATAACATAGGCCTCCACTATATAGAACAAGTATTGGGGGCTTAGCAGCTAATAAAGTGGCAAGTCTTCAAATCCATGTCAGAAGAGCAGAGTGCCACAGGGACCTTTCATAACACTTGTATGTGCAGGTTCAACTGCAGTGGAAAGGTTACACATCCACATTGCACTGATCTAACCTGATGAGTTGCCTTAAGCCTCGCAAATTTCAAGGCTGAGGTTTTTTTTATTTAAAGAAGAAGAAGTGAATAATTCGCTCACTCTCTAAAATATTACAGGAGAGGAGAATGAATGTTTGAGATGCAACAGAAATCTACGGTGTTAAAGCAGCAGGAAAATCTACATTTCTTTGTCAGATTCAATTTAATTTAGATTCTGTTTCATATCTGTTTGTTTTAGTGCACATTCTGTGTGTTTTTACAAAATGAGCTAAAATTATAACACACATCAATTTAGTTAATTGAATCATGCTGCCCTTTGAGTTCACCCAACACAGCCTCAGTAATTAGCCCTGATTGCCTGGTCTGCGTTTCATAAATGGTCTCTGCCGCTTTCTCTCTAGTGAACCTGTCCTTCACTTGAGCACAGACACTCCTCCAGCATTTCCACCCACTTTGTTTGTGAGTCTTTGATCCACACTATTCCAGTTAAAGTTACACCCATGTGCTGCAAGTTGAAACTTTCAGCATTGTTGCTCAGGGGAACCTTATACCCGTGGCGCCTTCTGCTTTTGTCCTTCCCTTTAGCAACAGAACTCTCCTATGGTCCCGGACAAAAGACTACTCACGACACCATTTTATGATCTCTGTGATGATACTGTTTCCCCTTCTCCTGCTCACATGTTACCTCGGTTTGCACGTCTAATCCTAAATGTTAATGTCAAAAAGCATCATTAGGAGCTCTCCCTAGAGAAAAGAGTTGATTTGGAGCAGAGGATAATGCAAGAAAAAGGGCATTCTTCATTTTAAGATTGCAGCCTCTTAAGAAGAAACCCATTTAAATCAGTGCCTTTTATATATGCTGCAGAATAACATAAAATTATAAGAACAGCTGCAGCCAAATTATCATAAAACTAACAATGTCTTATTTCTTTCCTTCCATGCATTATCAGGTGGACTCCACTTTTTTATGCTTATTACATGCAGGGGATATTTGTGCACACATATGCATAACATGCAAATAAATGAGCATGTTTGTGAGTATGTTTGCTCAAATTAGACACACATGTTAAGCCTAATTGAAGCAAGAATTAAAACCATTTCCAACGACAACAATGTAAACCACTTAAAGGCACAGAAACAAATAGAGTATATTAAAATAGAGTGTAAAGTGCTGCAGTGTCTTGCCTCTCCAGTCTGTCTAATCACTATGTGAGTGAAACATTCATGGTACACTAGATCAGTTCAATATTTAATTTCTCAACAAAGACTACATGATGGAACAGATGCTCAAACTTTGTATGTTTCTCAGGAGAGCAAAACAGGAGAGCAAAACTCTTTCAGGGAAGCTATCGAGCACTAGGATTGTGATTGTGTACAAGTGTTGTGTGCTTGTGTTAACTTCTTTGGGCTCTTCACCTATGCACTAAACGTACAGCGGCGGATAAAAAAGATGTTCAAACATACTAAGTGTGCAGAGTGAGTCAGTGCTCCAACCATGGACTGAATACATCAATTGTTTACATCCAGGGGCAGTAGAAAACTCATGTGTGGAAGCACATTAGCGATGCACCAAGGTTGGCCTTTGCCTCCATGTCACATTTCAAGTGAAAATTTGACTTGGCATGTTTACATAGGATTTCTTCATCTCCCTTTTAAACCCCTATGGGCAGGCTGAAGGTGAGGGGAACTAAGATTATTATCCCCCCGTTTCTCTGAGGAGCTTTTCTTTATGCACACCCTCACAGATGTCGACATTTGGTTAGGCGGTGTACATAGAAGCCCCAGATTATCTAGCGCTTCAGGAAGTCTGTTTAGCTAAAGTTAGGAGTGGTTACTTTGCTGCACCTTCCTAATTTGCCCCCGTGTTTGAAATAACCTGGAGACCCTTTGTGCTTAGTTAAACATCTGTGTTTAGGGGAGTGTCAAAGGGAAATATCGGTGATTGAATATTACTGTCCTCTGAAAACCAAAGGTCTAAGCTGTAATGATGTTCACATCAATAGGCACGGCTTGTGCAGGCGTAGATCTAGTCACAGGAAGCGTAACAGATGGTGTACTATATGTCATAATGCTATAAAATCCAACAGGAATTGACAATTGAAATCCCACCCTGGAGTTTGCCTCTTTTAGCTTTGGCATAATCTTCTCAGGATTTCAATTGCAAAGTCAAAGAGAATAGTCTAGCACATGGGGACTAGTTATCTGGGGCAAATGCGGTCTAAGGTTGACAATGCAAAGGCTATGTTTATGTGCATCACACTTTGCTATACTGAATGTTTCCCAGAGTGCAAGAACATCCTCCCCTGAATTCTATTCCTCTTCCCACGTCCCAGCAGTGCTGCCGTGGAAAGTAGGCCAAGTGAGCACCAGGGCGTTGCTTTTTTAAGATGATCAGTTTGTCAGTGTGTTTTTGTGTGCGCTCAGGACAGCTATTCATGTGGCTTGACTCTGAAGAACAAAGAGCAGCATTATACAATTTGCAGTACTTCCAAAAGCAAAAGGGGAAAGGGAGAGGCTGGAGGAAAAAAAAATAGGGACAGGACAAGTGCGGATGAAACAAAGACAAAATCTGGCTTGTACTCTAATTCATTTACTTCCTCTTTTCCACCTCTTTGTTGCAGCAAAAAGGTCCCTTGCCAGTAACACTCCTCTGCAGGATCGTACTGTACTCGAGCTGGCGTGGATTATTTTTAGCTATTGCTGTGCAGCTTTCACCTTGACTCCCTCCATCTTGACATCATAATTAACATTTCTGTTAATAGTAACAAAGTTCAATATTAATAAGGATCTCTGACAGAAATCAAAACTCTGCTCTGGAGTGGTAATGAATTGTACCGCACTGTACATATAAGAGACACCTTGCCAATCAGGATCAAATCTGAATCTCCTTAATGATGCTAATCCCTGTAGAAGGAAATTAGAGGCGCTGATGCAACACGTAGAAAATATATGTTTTGATGTGAGTGTCTGGAGGATTATTGGACTCCTGCAGTTTCTTTTTTTTTCCTCTTCCAGTATCACCATAAGTTGGCAAAAGCTCCATCACAGGGGTCAACAGGCAAATTAAAGTTCTCCTGAGGACTGAGGCAAAAGCTGCTGCCTGTGTGGTCATGCACATGCACTCCTAAGAAAAAAAAAGAGCAAGGTTAAAGCTGATGCCTCCTGTTTTGGAGGCCATAATGCCCAATGCAACATGTGCTAATATTCTACTAATTGAAGAGATTTTTTTAAATGACCTTCAGTGTCAGGTTTTTCCACCTGTTTTGAGTGGCACTGCATACTGAAGTGCCTATATTATGAATTTAAGGCTGAATAATCACAATTACCGAACGTCCATCAACGTGACATTGTGTGACAACTTTTTTAAATAAAGGTTTTTTTTTTAAAGGCCCACACGAGCCAGTGATGGACACAGTCAAGAGGGAGCGGTGGCAGAAGAAGCGAAGGTATACGCTGGATATTTGGTCATGTGTATTTCGGTCTAAATTTCCAGGGGATATTTTAGATGTTAATAGCCCTGAAGTGGTCTCGGTTTCTTATTTAATTTCTCTCGCCTTCTTTAAATGTAATTCGCCCACAGACTGCGCCGCGAGGCTCCAAACCGCGCACAAACTCTCTCTCATCATTTCCACAGCAGAATGGAAATGCAAATCGTGCGCGCGGGCAATGCCCTTGACAGAACTCACCACTGCACACAATTAACACGCGCACTCTTGACAGAAGTTAGTGACGAAATGTGAGGTCACTGCGGCTGCGTGGCGGAGACTGAGGATGTGCTTATTTGACACAATAAAAGCATCGAAAAAATAGGAGAAGGTGGACTTTAACCTATAAATATTTTTTTAATGTTCTGCAGTGACGGTTAAATTAAAACGACGAAAAAAAACAACGCTGTCTGCACTATTTAATATTATAACTTATTATTATTACTACTACTACTATTATTATTATTATTAATATTATTATTACTGACGTTCATCATTATTTTAATTTTTTTTTTCTTAGTCTAATTCCATTGCAGATAAACCTCCATTGTTTATGTCCGCTCGGGGGTCTTTGAGAGGGGTGTGTTAGATAAACCTATGTTGAGATTTAGCTGTGTTGTCAATGAAGAACACAGCTGCCTCATATCGACACAATGATCTCAAGTGTAACCAACGAGGGGCGCTGTCCGTCTATCAGCTCTGAATACTTGACACGGATAGCCTCCATGATTGATCTCATCACTTTGGGCCATTTGTGTGTGTTTTTTTTTATCTTATAATTAAAAATAACGCGTATTTTAACATTATTATTAATATGATGTTTGAATACGTCAGATCGAATTTCGGACATCGATTTATCAGGCCTGCAAAGGTGGAAGACGTCAAGTTTTAAAGGAGGCTGCCATTGTAATTAAAAATCACGTTTTTCACTAATTTATTAATAAAATGGAGATTAAAATTAAAAAATGATTTTTTTTTACTAATGATGTAGAAAAAAATCCACCTCACAGTTAAAAAGGTGTTTTTGAAATATCGGTGAAATATGTTAATGCAAATGTTTTTTTTAAGTTGATGTCATATGAGCATAAAGAGTGATAAAAAAGTTAAACTGCACATTTAAAAATAAGCCCAAACAGAAGAATAAACAATGTTAGGTGTAAACAAGTGGGCTGAGTGCCTATTCCTTCCATATGGAAATGTGAATGGTGCGTAACTGTAGGCGTATTGGATAAATATTTAATGGCCAAAGGATCAGTTTAAAACAGCCTAGCTGTGATAAAGCCGTGAGCGAACTTGCATGGTGGCTGCTAATAACATTTCTTCTTTCTTCCCCTTTTTTTAATCGCCAATCGATTCATTAGGAAACAATGCAGGTGAGGAGAGAGAGAGTGGTGTCCCAATAAAGTGCATCGATGGACAGCTGGGCAGCGGCCGGCTGATTGACTTTGCCTTGACATCTGGGAGGCCCGCTGGCCCCTGGCACGCGCGCAGGCTGATGTCGCCATTTACATGCAAATTTAAGGAGATCATGAGGGCCTCGCCCCGTAAATTCACACACAAAAAAAAGAAGACGTCACCCTCAATACGGAGGAGGCTCGTCCCGGCGAGACGGGAGGTCTTCGGAGTCACCGTGGACATTTTTATTGGGGGAGCCACGCGCTCCGAGGAGTTTGGTTTTTCTATCAATGCTCAGGCCTGAATCTGAACCTGTGGGGGGTTCATTCATTGTGGTCAGTGAATAGAAGAATGAGATAACTGCCAGCCGTGTCATCAAACGGTCATTTAAATGAGAGTTTGCACTTCTTTGCACCCATCACTTACCTCCTTGAGAAAAATCTTTTATTCAGAAATGTCATCCTCTAATTCCACCCCAAAGTTTCCCTGCATGCATGCCCTAAAAACACAAACAAGGATCAACATTTTCCTTTATTTTTTTTTTATGCTATAACATTTTCACCTAATGATGGAGAGCGCATTTTCCACGGTGTAAGCCCACCACGCAGATGATCCCACAGAATGAGCTGAGACGGATTCAGGCTCCGCGCCTCAGTGTGCGCAGCAGCTGACTCCCCTCTCTCCACGTCCAGATGGCTCCTGCACACAGATTTGCATTCATTTTCCCTCTAATATCTTCTGAAATAGCGGGGGCAGCTGCATTTGTTGTCAAATACGGTTTAAAAGTCCCTTTCAGGACAGCATCGTTACCTACGTGACGGGTGTGGAGATCCATTTTCCCTCTCCAGTCAACAGTATCAGATCTAAGAGGATTTGTCTCAAAGTCTCCTAATTTGATAATCAGATTTAAATCGCCTCGGTGCGTGTAATCAGGGGTTAAGTTCTAATAAGCGACTTGAAAATGTGCAAGAAAAAAGCAGGGAGTTCTGTGCAAAAAAGATATTTGCAATCTCACTTGAACAGGCAAAATATTTACAGCAAGCAGCTCCATTTGTTTCATCTAAATGAAACAAAGAGTTTTAGTTTTTGAGGGCCCCCTTTTTTTATGCATTCCTCTTCCCACAAAGAAAAAACTTACATTCCTCCTAAATAACACATTTAAAAAATAAAATCCACACCCTCATTTTGTGGCAATTTGGCAATAGATGGTGTGGAGGTGAAAGCAACAGCTTATAATTCACTTATCTTTGGCAGCAGCTATTAACCCTCAGCACCAGCTAGATAGATTGCTCAGGATACAGCACACATCTCTCTTCTTCCTCCCTCCCTCTCTCCCTCCATCCTCTCCTCCTTTTCACCACTAATGAACTAAATTGCCTGATCTCGGACAGGGAGAGTCGGACATGGAGGTAGATGACTCTTAAAAATAAAAGAAAAAAAAAAAAAGATCTGCGTGAAATGAAAGAAGACACAGACTCGTGGGTTTCAAGTTTTTGTTTAATGTCACGAGACTGCTGCTGTGATTTTTTTTTTTTTTAAAGATTGGACACAATCTGAAGACGGCACAGTGATTGGATTGAGTTATTTGCGCATCGATAATGCGATTTTTAACGATATTTATGTTTACGATAAATTAACAGAATAAAAGCCAATCATGTGTTAGAAAAAAATCTCCAAAAAATTAAAAATTAAAAGATTTATAATAGCACCTGATCAGATGAAATATGTATTGCATTGGTGGTATTTTACTCGCTTTAAAATGGTGCAAAAATGCGCAATAAAAATAGGAAAAAAGCGCAGGA
Source organism: Cheilinus undulatus (assembly GCF_018320785.1). Classification (NCBI taxonomy): domain Eukaryota; kingdom Metazoa; phylum Chordata; class Actinopteri; order Labriformes; family Labridae; genus Cheilinus; species Cheilinus undulatus. The sequence goes on along the minus strand of NC_054870.1, from coordinate 33,106,793 downwards.
TGTGCTATTATTAAAATATGATTTATGGCCTGTATTCACGCAGCTATTCCCTCTTTCGATAGGGAACTTTGCAATAATGATAATCACAAATATAATCGAATAAATACGTCAAATACGTTCACTTCTTTACAAATATAATAAAACAAATCACGGATTTTCACTCATAAGGCCAGGTGCAAATTAAAAAGTCCTGAATTTTCAATCCCGATTTATTTTTTATGTGTCATTCTTTGATTTTTCCTCATTATATGTGACGGTAACACTCGCTTGTATTTTCCATATGATGAAAAAAGTCAAACTCACCACATATAGGGCCTAAGCAAGAGGAAAAAGTGGAGCGAGTGAGTGTTTCTCAGGCTGCTGCACTACAGGGCTCAACCCGTACAGTTGGAGCGCCGCTGCCTGACAGGAAGCGTCACACCTCCATATATGGTCAAAGTCCCGCCCCTTCAGCGTCATATTCTGACAGCGCCTCTCCCGTGGGTTTAGAGTTTTGGCTCCCGGGAAAGATTTCAGTCCTCGGGGAAAGAGGGCTTAGTTTTGCATGTTCCCATCCATCGTGCACGACGCGAAAGGGCCCCTTATCCACCTCTCCTGTGTACAAGGAACACCTCCACTGGTGATCAGCCTTTGCCTGTGTTTGTCTTGTGGAGAAGCAGCAGCACCTTTTTCAGGAGTGGGGTTTTTTTATTCAACAAGAAGTCCTGAAGGTTTTGGATGCGGGTGCTTCAGGGATGTGGGCACTTTGAGAGCAGCATCACCCACAAACACAAACAACTGCCATCGATTTTTCTGTGAATAGCACAAAAAAAAAAAGAAAAAAACAAAGAGGAACAATAGCAACACAAAAAATCTTGTCTATTGAACAATTCACTTTTCCAGTCTGTGGATACCGCTCTAACTAAGTACAGCACTTTGAGAATTGTTCACATCGGACGGATTGAAGAGGGAGGCAAGACCTGTGGACCGGGTTTTCCCTCGCAAGTCTGAATCGGCTCGCGCTGCTTATCCCGAGAAAAAAAAAAACCCTAAAGGATAACACGCTTTGGACGTTTTATTTCCCTCATTTTCGCAGGAGGCTCCGTGTTTTTTTCCACGCAAATTGTCCTAAATGTTTGGGATTCAGGAAACTATACCGCGGGGTGGGACGACGATGAAGGAGGAACCGCTGGGTGGACTGAACTCGGTCCGCTCCTGGATGCACACAGCTGGGGTGGTGGATGCAAACACAGCCGCCCAAAGGTACGCATGCCAAAAAAGCATCTGATTTTTCTCACGCATTCCCTCCTCATCATATCGACCCCTCTCAATCCCCTGAATACTCTGTATCAATTACGGTCTCCCAATAAATGCCCCCCCTTCGGCTTTCCCCTTTCTTTCATTACATCAGATTAGCCATTATTGTGACAAATCAAGAAATCTCCCCCGTAGACTCAAAGCGTGCGTCTGCATCTCCAAAATGTTTCTCCATCAGCTTCTCCATCATCTAGCATCCCCCGGTGTCCGGTGCTTAACCGACATGGTCTCTTGTTTTCTCCCCGCAGCGGTGTCGGCTTGGCACGGGCACATTATGAAAAGCAGCCCCCTTCCAACCTCAGAAAATCCAATTTTTTCCATTTCGTCCTGGCGCTGTATGACAGACAGGGTCAGCCGGTGGAGATCGAAAGGACAGCTTTTGTGGACTTTGTGGAGAAAGAAAAAGTAAGCGGTGTATTTTTTAAAGAAACACACTCACTATCCTCTCCTGCACATAATCTATCGAAATTATGTTCTCTGAAATGGCAATGGGTTACTAAAGGGGGATGTCACGTGTAATATTGATTTTTTTTAAAAAACTCAATCGCTTGATGACAGAGAGTCGTTTTAAAGCTGTTTCTTTTCTTTTGCACTGAAATATTTTTTTCCAAACATGCAGGGATGATTTGCAGCTGCTGATTTTCATAAACTGTTGTCTCCTGCAGGAACCAACCAGTGAAAAAACTAACAATGGGATACATTACAAACTACAGTTATTGTACAGCAATGGTGAGTTCAGGTGGCACTTAAATTTTGCAAGCACGTGCAGAAATATCACGTAGTAGTTTGTCTGTGTGCAGAACACCACACTGAATGATAATAATAAAAGCAACACTGATAAATGCAGTAAAAATGTTGTGTTAATTCAATCGCTGTGTGCGCAGTTGATGTCATTTATGATGCGCACTAGTTTTATTTTGAAGGGCTTTCTCCTTCTAAAAATCCCTAACAAGTGCTCTCCTTCTTTCCCTCCTCTCCCCAGGCGTCAGAACAGAACAGGATCTTTACATACGGTTAATCGATTCCATGACGAAGCAGGTAAGAAGCTGCTGTTCCTCTTGTTTTTACGCACAGTGGGGGAAAAAATCCGTGCAAATTGTCATCCCTGAGATAAATATACAACAGACGATCTTCACACACACACCAAAAAAAAAAAAAAAAAAAAATGTGCAGTTGTGGCACAAAATAAAATCAAATTACCAGCGTAACACGAAGAGACAGCTTCCATTTTGGCTGTTTACGTTTGCTCATATCATATTGCAACGACTCTAAAGCCAATTTCACCGTGCCAGAGTTAAGGCTTTCTTTGCATTAAAATTTCAACACCACGTCTGCTCCATATGATGTGATTTGACTTTTCCTGCAAAGACTCAAAGGTGACGCTGCAAATGCATTTAAAAAACGTGCAGGGAATATTATATTTATACATGCAAATATTAGTATTTTCTCTGCTGCACGTATGCACGTGTGGAACTTTCACCCAAACGTTAAAAAAAACCGACTTAACCCACGCTTAAAGCAAACGCAGTGACTTCTAAAAGCATTGATAATTCTAGAAATAAAATCAGACATCTGTATTTGAACTCTGCAGCGGACTTTTTTGCTGTTAAAAGTCGTTTTTTTTTAGGCGCATGTTGTTGGGAATAGAGCCGTGAAGCCAGGGCCACCGGTCACAGACAACATTCCTGTGCGAATGATCCGAGTCAATGACGCAGAACAAGCAATTTATGGATTTCTCTTTCTACAGCTGAAAATAGCCACATAAATCAAACCAATAGAGATAATCGTCCGCTTCCGAGGAAAAAAAAAAAGAAACAGAAAAAATACATCAAGTCAAATAGGACAGATTTTAAAAAAAGAGTGATGCGACCTGGTTCAGATATGTCACAGTTTCAAAGTCACATTTTTATTTCACTCAGACGCGCCAGAAAAAAATTACATCAAAAATATTACATGCGTTGAAATAAAAGCAGAAATATCACTCTTTTAATTTTTTAAATTTATTTGTAATTATTTAAGTAAATTGCTGATTTGTTTCCACACTGGTGCCGGTTAACTCTAGGAGGGAGTTGAAGTGTCTATCCTTAGAATTGAGGAAGGAGGGAGGGGATCGAGGGGATCGAGGGAGGGAGAGAGAAGAGCGGCAGAACTGATAGCTCCACGCCATCTGTTTCAGCCAATGCTCAAAAATTACTCAACCGTACCGCCAGACACCGCTTTTTATCCACAGAAAGATCATTGTTAGCGGCTCAAAATAAACAACAGATTGCCCATTAACACTTTCCCCCAAATATCCCCAGATTATAAGCATATTGATGACACTTCTATTGGATCTCTCCTTATGAAAACCTCTCTGTCTCTCTCTCCTTCTCTGTCTGCCTCTCTGAGCCACAGGATATTATCCAGATTAATACAAAAAAATACAATTTATTCTTATAATCATATCCATCATTTCATTTTTTTTCTCATAGAATTACTAGCACTAGAAAAAAATGTTTGTCATTTTAAAATCACCAGTATTTATTTTTTGGCATTTTTGATGGTGTTTTTATTAATTGATATAAATGAAAACCTCACAATTATCTTATCCATATTTATGACAGTCTTTGCAGCCATGCAAACTATTCTCCTGTCCTTAAATCATGCGTATTCATGCCCTGCTTTATTTTATTATGTGCAAACACAGCAGCTAATTATTTGCACATTACATGAATTAATATGTTTTACTGTGCTTCACTCTCATTTCCTTTCAAAGGCCATAGTTTATGAGGGCCAAGACAAGAATCCAGAAATGTGCAGAGTTCTTCTTACTCATGAAATTATGTGCAGGTAAGCTGTTTTTTTTTTTTAATTTATTTTTTATTTATTTATTTCGCCGTGGTGTATTCTGCAGATACAGGTATTTTAAAAAGCACCCCCCCCCCTCTCTCTCTCCCAACCCCTCCCTTCCCCTTCGATAAGTTTTGACACTCATGATGTGATGCAGACTGTCCTGTGGTCCTTCAGCAACCACAGAGAGAGAGAGGGAGCTGCTGTCATTTCTAACTTTGATATGATGTGATTCAACTTTGATAGGAATATGAATATGACAGAGAAAATCAACCCACTGTCTTTTCCACTGAAGGGAAATTGAGTGTATAATAAACAGCCAGTGACACGTGGTGCAAGTTATGTTTTTTAATATGTAGTGTATTTATTTTTCATATTTTCAGATTTGTATGTAAGCCTGCCAGAGACAATGTGCTCCCTGTTTAGTTATGCACAGACGTTGCATGCTATGTATCCCTTTTTTTTTTTTCCTCGCAGAGTCACTTCTCGCTTGATCCCACCTGTCAACAATGATCAGCGAGCCTTTTAGCGTCATTTAACCACATAAATCTCCAGCTCTCATATTGCGCCGCCATTCAGCGGTGTCATTGATACTAAAAGGAAAAACGCCTTTTGTTGTTATTGTTGAGCTCAGCATGGAGCTTTGTGAACATTGAATTCGGATACTGTCGGTTAACCTCCCCTTTGTTGCACCGCTGCATTGTTCAAGTTACTGCTTGGAGAGTGAGTGTGAGCACGAGTGCTGAGAATGATTTGTCTTTTTCCATGCATAAACTCATCACTCACGCTCAATTTATACAAGCATCCATCACTTATTTGTGACACGTTGAATATGCTCGTGCTCTGGAGGTAATATTTTTTTTAGGCAGGAAGCAGAGCTGCAGAATAAGGGACTACTTTAACTGCAGCCTATTATCAGATAAGAAGATATGCATAATAAGATCAGTCATAATAAGAATTATCTTTTGATATCTTGTTATTTTCTAGTTTTTGAAATATGCTTTTCCTCTAGTACTTAGCAGCACCCAAGCCATAAAGCACATCTTTATTATTACAGATGAAAGTCATGTAAATCACACAGAAATTCCAGTGTGTGTTTGACTGACAGTTGCACAAAATCTTTGTTTTTCCTGCAGCACCATATGGCATAAATCAATCCTATTCACATATGTTTATATGTTTTCATTTCAAATCAAGTCCTGGGATGATGTATTTGTTTATTTTTTTGCACTTTTGATGCAATCAAAAGGAGTGTGGAGCAGTGAGCTGTAAGCTCAGGGAGGAGATGGCTGGAAGATAGATTAGTGCTTTTGAGGGCCATAATTGATAAATGCCCCGCAGAAATATTGGTTGAGGGTGGCACCTTGCATCTCCCTCAGAAATAGCAGCTTGGCAATTAGAGGTAAACAAAAGCTGAAGCTGTGAAAAGTGACTCCCCTGCCTCCTGGCCCAATCCCCACTCCCCTCCCCTCCAACACTAAGCCAAACAACACAACATGTTGTTTTCACCAGTTTTTATCAGCCATCAGCATCAATGCAGCGGATGGATTGAGTGAAGGAAATCTCATGGCTATTTCTTTCCCCCCTCATATGAAAATCCCCCAACTCCAAGGCGCTTAATAAATGCATGTGGTTATTGTGTGCATTTTTTAATTTATTTAGCAAAGTGTTGCCTGCTAAAACACGCTGTCTTTATGTCTCCACAGCCGATGCTGTGACAAGAAAAGCTGTGGAAACAGGAACGAGACTCCATCAGATCCTGTGATCATTGACAGGTAGGCCGTGTGCTTCTTCTTCTTCTGTGCTTGTGAATGAATGAGTGAGAGTCAGAGTGAGCGTGCACATGGACGGTGCAGTGAACAAATGAGTCCCCCTCCTGGTGTGCCAGACGGCCCCAGTTGCTCTGACTCTCAGCTCTCAGTGTGGGAACCGTGGGTGACTCCTGTGTGAGTGGCTGAGGGGCGTCTTTCCCAGGTACCTGTGCACCGAGGGGCGGTCACCACCTGGATAGGGTTTGTTCAATCACAGGTGGTTCAATCACTAGAGGATCATGCTGGGAATACACCTAATTAGCTTAGGCAACTTCACATTTATTTGGCTGGCTTCCCCTCTTTGTTTACGAGTGTGATGCTAACATTGTCAATAGTTGTTTTTCATTGACTGTTTCCTTCTTAGCTGAGAGCTAAGGCGCCGTTAAAGTTTAGAAGGGATAAACATTTTATGTGTGCTGTTTTGTTCTGCACCTTCAGGGAGAAAAGTTACATCTGCCACATTTATATTCCCTTCATCACTTTCTAAAGAGGCAGAATAAATGGCCTTCTCTTCCAGGCATTGACATTTTTCTCACACGGTGGAACTATACATCCCCGCTCAGGCTGAATATGTTTATGTAGTTGTGTGTTTTAGTGTGCGTGTGTGTAAGGTGGATATAGGGGTGAGGCAGGGGGTGTAGTCTGAGCGTCGATCTCAATGTAACTCTCACCACGTCGTAGGGAGAGACAGCAATGCTAATGTTTGACTAGCCGGAATCACTGTTTGCTTAGCGGAGAATGCCTGGTATCTGACAGAGGGGACAACTCTCTTATTAGTAATCAAATAGGGCTGAGCAGTTGTTGCTGCCACTCCACTCCAGCGGCTTCTCATGCATCAGGAAGTAGGAGCTGGCTGCCCTGGGAGCCTGGATGGATTACCAGAGCTACTGCTGTCTGAACCCAAACTCACGCAGACACGCACAGACAAGGGCATGAAACACACAGTCAGAGAGACACCCACACACACACATGCATGCACGCTGCTTGTATGTTTATGCTCAGCTGTCATTGCATCACCTTTGAGTAAGTTTTTAGCTCAAGTCAAGTTGCATCGTAAAAGAGCAATAGTGCAACATTTACATAGAACTTGAGATGTCTACTTTGCCTAATTTCCGTTTGCTTTGTGTCGCTCTGCTGCCTTTGAGTTTCGCACACCTTTGTTCTTCAATCTGTGGGACAAAACATGTAACATAAGTACAATAAGCAAAATGAATGCATGGAGAATTAAAGTCAAAGAGAAGAGGGGTGGGAAAAAAAAGAAAGCGGATGGATATTGTAAGCTCAACTGGCTCAGGGAGGGCTCGGATTTTCATTGTGACGAGTCTGAATAGGAGGTAGAGTATCCCTTTCCTTGCACAATGAGCGGCTCTGTTGAAACACAAAAGCATATGTTCCTCATTAGACCCTCCCATTGTCTCCATGTCGTAACTATGAGCCCGTCAGCTCACCCTAACAGACCCACACAGGTTCCCAGTGACTGAGGGAGGCTCGCAGAGAGGGGCTGCTTGTGAAAGGTTGCAGGGGTTTGAGAAAGAGTTACAGACATGACCAGAGCACCCTGACTGTAGGCTCGTACGTCAGATTATTTACAGCAATTACTCCACTTTTCCTGCTGTGCATATGGGCGAGCTTTTAGTTAAGGCTTCCATGTTTTACAGCCATTCCTGTTACATCTGTCATTTTCTCATGCACATCATTACAGGCACCTGTGCTGCGGTCGCTGCTGGCAGAAACTGATTATTTCCAATTGAGTAGAACATAGTTGAGTGACATAAACCTAGAGGAGAGGTTTGATTGTTGAATCAGGCATGTCTCATCCGTCTACAATTACAGTATGAGAAAAACCCAGCGAGCTCTGCCACATTTCCTAGAGAAACAGTAGCATGGCCGAAAACCTTAAGAAACAGATTTGGAGTGAATCATTGATGGCGTTCGTTCGCTGTAACATTTTCCCAGATGGTAAGAGGGGAAAGCGCACACAGCTAGCTGGCATCTAGCAAGACATTAACTGGCGTTCCCATGGATCTGGCATATCCAACGGAGTTTGGGAAACTTATCATTCCAAATGTGTCCTATTTTCCTGCGGTCAAGCCAGACATCTGTTTACCCTATTTTCTCGCTGAGTTTTGATACAGATTTTCACTCAGATTTTCTGAAGAGGAAGGATTCTCTTTAAAAAAAAAAAAAGTTGGTTAGATATAGGCCCAACAGCTGTCACAAAGTTTCAGCACTGCTTGGTCTTTTAAATATTTCAGCGCTTACATTTGATGCCCTTGCATTATTCATGCTCCCTTTTTGGATGAAGAAAGGGCCTATTTTTGTTGAATTTGGGTGAGTTTATGTGTGTTATGACTCAAATTTCAATATCTTTGGGGAAAATCACTACATATTTTGCTCTAGAAAAAAAGCCTATTGTCTTTCAATAGTGTGAGCATACTTTTTCCCTTTCTTCCAACATCAAATGAGAAATTTTCAAAGTCTTTTTGGAGAGTACATTAAATAAAAGAAACGCTACATTTATCCAGGCACTAATTGTAGCGCTGCTGCTGCTGCTGCTGCTGCTGCTATGACCGCATCACTTTGCAGTTTGGTGTAATCATCTCTCCCTTTTTATAAATCCAGCAGTGCTACAGATGTCACATTTATAAGTTAATGGTGCCTTAAAGTAAGTGGGGGTGTAGGTTTATTCAGTGGGTAATTTGAGTCTTTAGAATTATAGTGATGAGGTACCCAATATCTGATTAGATGCTTCTCCCATTTACAGTGCATGTAGTGTATAGCCAAACATAACTCAATTTGCGATGACTCTCCTGCTCTGATATCTGTCTTCACTCTCTTGCATATTGACTTTGTCTTCTCTTGTGTGAAAGATTAGATACATTGTTCAGGCTTACACATGGATTTTGTAATAAGACGGCGCATGTTGTTGAAAGAGGAGAGAAAATGACTCATTCTGCGCGTCAGGGTTAAAAGGCCATGCTTTACTCTGAGAAAGCTGCAGCAATTTATGCAAGAAGAACTAATATGAACAGAAAGGGAGAGTGAGGAAGAGAGCGTTATCAATGTGTGTTCGGCCCATCTATGAATTTTGAATTCAATGTATGTTCATACAGTTTAACATCCTGTGTCAATTTAGGCTGCCATTCACAAACGGGGGTTCTTGAGGAGACCTAAGCATGTCAGCTCCGTTTATTCCAGCAGCGGCGGCACTCCCTTTCACTTCCTGTCACAAAGGTCAAAGAGCGGCGACCTTTGGAGTGCAGCCCAGCCACTGAATAATTCATGACATTGACTTGTTTTTTTCCCTTATTTTTTCCCCTTGTCTCTGTGTTTTTTTTTTGGTCAGCACACATGGTTGTGCTGTGGGAGGCTTTTATTCATTTAGCTCATTTATAAAGGCCTCAGCGCACCTGTTCGTGTGTTAATGCAATTAAATTTTGGCCTAATGTAAATTTTGCTTAGCTTTCCGTTATGTCCCTCATTAGTGTGCCTGTATTTTCTAAATGACTTTGCGTTATCGTTCATTTGTGGGAACACCTACGAGGTCATTTCCCAGAGTGCACTTGACTTGTTGTCAAGTTGTTTACCAGGGAACAAAAGAGTGCCGTCTTCGAGCACCTCACATGTGGTTCCCTCGGCCTTCTAAGAAACAAATCGGAAAATTTGTGCGCTCCCATCTGGTTTTTGCAAAACCGTGATTACCTCCAAAAGCTGAACAAATGCCAGTATTTATAAGGTCAGCCCTTTATGTGGAAATGTGATGTAAATGAGAATCAGCGAAAGGGGACATTAAACAAAATTAAATTCATTGTCTCCTTTAATGTCATTTACATTTTTGGCTAAGCCCCGGACTGTCAAAGAGGATTTCTAAAACCATTTTAATTGCACATCAGCATTGGAAAAGAGGGGTGTGTTTCCACTGAGCGCCTGTCGTGATAACCTGCAAAAGAGGAGCCTGTTTATGAAGCACCTAAATGACATGTTTTCACTGCATCTGCAGAGGGGCAATTAAGATGGCACTCGGAAGGTAGTGTTAATCTAGCATTGAGCTCCCACCATCCATAATGAAAATGATGCAGGGGATTGGGTCACTGTTGTTGTGATTGAGAGTTGATTGCTGCAGGTGTTCCTTCTGGATTTTTTACATTATAGCACTGAGCCCTGGGACCAGTTTTTTTTTCTTCAGCTCAACAGTGAGTCATTTAAAGCTGTTAATTTGTATAGGAAACACTCACTTTCTATATTTACACGCGGGTGCAAACACCTGCTCACACCTTTTTTATTTGTGGCTTAACAACACGTCCATCTCCGGCTTTAATTATATAAGGCTGGTGTAATTTCTGTGACAGATGTGAAGTTTTTGGAGAAATGGGAGAGTAATCTGGCCACCGCTGCCCTGAGTCGACGTGATGTTTGAGTGAAGCCTGTCTCCTCCAGAGCCAGAGTAGGAAGAGCAGGAAGTGTTGAGAGCGAAAAGCTGTACTTGGCAGCTCTCCTTTGGCTTGCACTTGCCGAAAAATGAAACCCAGACCCCTCTCTCTCTGCAGCCCTCAGAGCCAGAACCTCCTTCCCCATGCGCTCCAACATCCAGGATTGGGTAATACTGTTCACTAAGCAAAACATTACCTCAAATTATTCTCGCCCTGTTTTCTATTCCCTCCTCCCTCATGTCGGTTTTTATCGCAGTTTGTAAATGTCAAGACACGTACAAAGACGCACAGTATAAATGATATTTTCCAAATTATGCTCACATGTTTGGGTTCACATGAGTGGCGGCTGAACGTAACGTGGTGCCTGACGCTCCCCAGGGAGACCCACCTCACTAGGGTAGGATTCCCCAGTGGCATCAGCTAATGGCAAGACTTGACAACAGCAGAGAAGCCGGGGGTGTTGTGTTTTACTAGCGCTGAGCAGGGGTGATGACTTTAACATGTGTGCAGAGAAAGACGGAGATGTTTGTGTGTGTGCTGTGCTAAAGAGAGAGGTGTGCAGTTTGAAAAAAAAAAGAGTGGCGCGGGCCAACAGAGCGACGGATTCGGCTCCAGCTTGACGGCAGTGAAAGACGAAACATGGTTCCACATGTGTTGAGAAAGAGCAGTCCATCTGTCCATGGAGACAACCCCCCTCCCCCCCCTCCCCTTCTCTTTCCTTCTCTCCCCTCTTTCCTTCTCTTCCTCCTTTCCCTTTCTCCCCCTTTCCACTCTTCTACTCCCCTGGTTCACTGCTGACAGAAACAAGGCCAGAGCTGGGGTGATGGGATGAATGCTGGGCCAAGAACAACACTGGACCTTGTGTACACACATAGTTACACACAGAGGAAAAAGAAAGGGTTATCAAATATTTTTTTAGTGAATATGTTGTTAAAGTTTACTATCTTCAGCTGCATTCACTGGCTTGGTTAAGTGCTGCGTTAATGTGATTTAAATCCAGCTGTGGAGCAACGTAAGAGATTTATTTTGATGTTATGAAAGAAAAGAATCTATTAAGATTTATTCACTTTCCCCATCACACTGCTGCACACAGCCACCACGGTGAAAATCTTACATTATTGAAATTAAAATCGGAGTGAATAAAACATGCCACTCTTTCTCAAATATTTAGCAGCGCTCCTTTATAATTAAACTTTGTGGCTGTTTTGAAGATGTTGTTTGGTTTCTTAAAGCATTAATGACGCAAGAGCTTTGTCAAACAGCTCCTGATTCTGTGAATCACATTTAGGTCACTCAAAATGGTGTTTTTTTAGCCATTTTTTCCATTTAAAAAAAGGTCTCTTTTCTTTCTCTTGGCATGTTCTCGCTCCCATTCAATCCTTATTAGGTTTCCCCTAATTGTCAAACAAACTGTTGGGTCAACCTCAGTCGTATCTGGCCGTAAAACAGCACATTAGGCCCCGGTGAGGGATATATGTGGTATTTCATCGGAGACGGAGTAATGCTGGGGTTTTATGGTTAAGTACCAGTTCACGCCCACGCCATTTGTTTCGCATTAGAGTGGAGGTTTTGTAAATCAGATCAATATGTTCGCTGAGATGTGATTCCTTGTCGGGATCTCCCGAGTCGTTCTTTCCTCAAGTATTTTTCTTAGGGGACTGGTTGTCGATGCACACTCCTCCTCCTCCTCCTCCTCCCCTCCCTTCCACATCCTTTCCCCCTACCTCTGTCAGTCCCTCCCTCCATCCTCCACCTCAATCTATTTCCATTTTCTGAATGTAGCAATTTGTAGTGTGACACCGGCTAGATTAGGATGGGAAGCAGTCTGAAGATTTCATCGGACATGGTCCTGCTCCCGCTGGTGTGAGGTCACAGGACAAAGATTGGGGGGGTGGTGGTGGGATATCGGGGAGAGGGTCATCAGTTACCTCGGGGAAACGAGCTGGTCCGCTGGCTGCTCTGTTGGCCCCAGGGGTGCCTGGGATGTATCGGAGGAGAAGCCCCTGAGAAAGAGCCCTGAACCAGTGTCATTTATTAAAAGTGACAAGTTATTTCTAACTATAGCTCTGTTTTTATTGTTTTACAATGCTGTCGTTTGGAACAGTGCCCCCTCTCTCTCTTCAGGAATCACAAACAAGTGATGAATGAAAGATGCGCCCTGCTTTTTAACATACACACATGCTATGCTGTTGCATTATTATGTGTTTAGCTGCCCACATTTAAATCAAACAAACGTGCAGGTTTAATAAAGATGGACTGTATGATAAGTGTGATGAAAATATTTCACCATTCACCAGTTTTTCTCCAGGACATTTGTTCTGTAAATTAATAACAGCTTACAGTATGAATCTCAGGCTGACCTCGGCATAATCAGAACCAGAAGTTCCCCAGAACATGACCGCACTGAGCTGTGGTGTGTGCGTCCATACTTAGTACACATTCTATTTTTGTGTGCTTGGACTCTTGCTTGGAGTCTCTTTATTAAAAAACACAACATTCATGCTAATAATGGTGTGTTTATTCAATGTTTGACCAGTGCTCTTCATCTAGGGTCACTGAGGCACTCTGCACCCCCCCCCTTTTTTTTTACTGCCTGCCCCAACTGCGTTAATGATATATGACAGAAATTTCCTTGAGCTGGTTCAGTGGCAAGAAAGGTCCTGGCTAGTCTATATCAATCCATCTGACTTATGTTCCCATGTCTTGAATTACCGCTTGATGGAAACCTGCTGTGGGCTTCTCTTGCCAATTGAAATCAGATCTCCTCCACAGCCTGGTGTGATATTGATCCATATTCAACACCCAGGCAGCCCGATCGATCAGTATTGATTTACAATAAAAAACACTCCTCTGCTTGTTCAGCAGCGCGATCGATAACTTTAAAGCAAAAGGGGGGAAAATATTTAAAAAGAAGGATTGTGCTTTTCACCAGGCAGGAGTGACCAGCTGGAATACATAAAAATGTGAGGAGATGTTTCTTTTCATTACATGAGTCTGAGTTTAAGTGACCAAACCTTGACCACGGCGGCGAACGGCGACCACGTCCGCGGTGAGCAATGATCCTCCGCCGCCATGTGAGACACACCAATAAAAAATGGTTTAATGGGATGACACTTCTATAAGGACTCATTTATTGAAGGAGGTGTGTCTGTTTCTGAATTAGCGGCACATCTGCACTGCAACGGGGAGTGCTAAACCTGTCATATCAAATGTGTCTGGAAATTGAAATGGAATGCTAAAAGTGGTGGATCAAGCCCGAGCACTTTAGCTTGATTTCGGCGTGTTAACACGATGACATGATTTCCTGTGGTTTTTATATTAATTTGTGTCTCACCCACACACACATGCCGAGGTCTCTGCCTCCCACGCAGCACATCATCAGGGCTCGGTTCAACGTCAAGCGCACTCCAACAAACCAAGGCGACCCATTCAGCTCCAGTCCAGATCCACTTTTCTCCTCCTGTCACATCTTAGTCCTAATTTCTCGGACTTCCTCCCCTCTGCCGAATAAGCGTTCCCATCCAGCAGGTCCCAGCATCGGGCCGGGCTGCCAACATCTGAAAGTTATTATCCCCAATCTCTGACATCCAGGAGTTTACAGTTATATAATGATGGGGAAAACCACATGTCCCCAGAGGCAGAGAACATTTTTGAGATGCCTCCCCATCTGTTTTTGGGGGAGCTGCCCATTTTGGGCCAAACTCAGAATGGCAGGCAGGCTGATTTCTTTCTTTTTTTTTTTTTTTTTTTTTGCTGTAATTTTTATTTTCTACCACTGGAACAGGCCAGTCTGGGAGTCATTATATGGGGTGATAAAGCAAATCCAATTGGGTCAGGTTCCCCTCTGCACAGCGCTGGTGGCACCGGCTCTCCCTGCCTCGCTGCTCGTCCCTGACTGTGTAAGTGCTGGTTGTTTGTTTGTCCTAGAGAGGCTGGGCTGGGGGGACTAATGCAAGCCCGGGGGCCAGCCAGGTCGGAGGCGATGGGTAAACCCGAGCCGCCTGGTGTAGCAGCGCTCCCTTGCTGCTGGCTCGGCCTTGTTTGGACTGCAGCTCCGGTTTGCTTTCTTAGAGGGAAGCTGAGCCTCCGTAATCATCGAGCCCTTTCGCTCGGGCGGGGAGCACAGCCGGGACCAGAGGGAGTGATGACATAGGTCCACAGAGGCCTGGCCCGGTCCACCCCTGCTGCTCTTAGGATATTTATTTTCTCTTCTCATTGTATGGTTTAAGTCACACCGTATTATGTTCGGACCTTATGCACGTGCACAGGCACTCAGATGTGATGGCGTAAAGCTGTAGGCTTTGTTTTTACTAATAACGCCGGGGATTAGTGACTTGCTGACCTCAGTGTAATCTTTATTAGTCTGTTAACCACATACTCTGGTTATGGAGCAGCTTGCATTGATATGAGAGCAGTGACATAGGCATGCATTTCAGTGCAAAACAAATGGGGAAACTAACCAAATTACATGCTGTTATTAAATCACTATGTTATGTTATGTTATGTGTAGATGAATGTGTGTTTCTGCTAAGGCGTTCCAAAATTTTACGGATTTAGATAATTTAAGACCCCCGTCTAGGCCCCCAGGCACTCCTCACATATGTTTTATTCAACATCAGCACTCTGTTCTGTTTTGTTACGTTATTGAAATGGGTTGTCGATTCGAATAGAGTCAACCTGGTGGGCCAATCTCGTTGTAGCCAGTGGAGAGTGAAAGCCATCTCTGCAGCGTAGGCTCACCAGAACACACACAGAGATTGGACGAGGGGGGCAGCGAGAGCGAGAGAGTGCCTTCTCCAGATGGAGATCCCAGATATGGGGGGGAAATGTCCGGGCCATTTTCCAGGCTTTCCATAATGGGAATCAACCCCTTGCTTGCTTATTAAGTTGTGCACACAAGGAGGAGTGAGGGGAGAGATGGAGAGGAGAGGAGATAAGGGCAGGCGAGGCGAGAGATGGACAACCTGCGCGCCGTCACCTCTCCGTTGTAAGTGTCAAGCCGGCCCTGTCGGAGAAATCACAGGTCATGTGGATAGATGATTGTCAAAGCACCGCATTGATATAAGGGCTCTCTCTCTTCTTGCTCTGAGCCGCGGAGGCGCATGATAAGATTTGTTTTTGTTTTGTGTTGGAGAGGGAGAAAGTATGACGTTCAGGTCAGGGAGGTCAGATCAGGGGGTCAAGGGGTTGCAGCCTTTTTGGTACCTGAGTAACCTCACATGGCTAAGCCATTTCTCAGGCTCCCAGAAATGACGGTAAAGGGGGGTGAGGAGGGGAGGTGGGCAGGGCAGGAGAGTGATCTATCAGCGGCAGTAGCAGACATGCAGACAGAATGGCAGCTACTGCAGCTAAACAGAGTGAGACAGATAGGCAGAAGTCTCTCATACGTAACACCAGGAGCTTTAAGAAGACAGCCCTGAGTGTTATGGATGCTTGACATTGACCTCTCATACAGGGATGGCGTATTTATCAAGGTTGTAGGACAAGAGTGTATTTGTTTTTAAATTATTTAGTTCACTGGGTGAGATACTACTTTTCTCGCATAACACTTGCCACTTTTGTGAGATAACAGCAATCTCTTTCTCTTCTCCCTTTTGTGCGTCTTGTTAGATGTTTTCTACGAGGCTTAGAATCCAGGTGATCATATTTTGAACACTGTCAGTCCTATCAAGTCGAATCAACCTGAAAAAACAGAGGAGAGGGAAAAAAAGCTCTGAAGCTTACATTTTTCTGGAAGAGAAATATTTGTGTACAGATAGGCCTGTCATCCTGTGAAACAACATTCATGATTCTTTTATTGGTGCTCAGCCATCACCCTCCTCCCCCCTCTCTCTTCCTCTGTGGAAAAAAGGGCTAGTCTACAAAGTGGCTTTTTTGCCGTTTGAGAGAAGTAAACTTCATCAGGTCGACGGCGAGGTGTGCTTCACATGTCACTCAGTCGAGCTCTCTCCTAATGAAATGCTGCATACAGATTTCTGCCTGCGGGCTCGGGGGGATAAGACCGTGGTAACAGAATGAAACAAACCCCTTCCCATTCCCTTCACTCACACAGCCACAAACACGCGCACACGCAAAAAAACACACCCAGACAAACACGCAGTCATTCAGCTGTATACACACACCTACACACACTCTCTTGCTGGAGAGCATCCATGTGAGGAGATCCAAATCTGCAATTTATTCAAATATTGATATTTCTACTTGTCAGGAGAAAGGTGCCTTGAAATTTCCTCTGAGTACTCCTGTCAAAAAAATAGCAGGAAATATGTCAGATAATTCATAAATGGAGTTCAGCGCTGCAAAGTCAGTTGGGAACAGCAAAAAATATATATGCTTGTCAATGAAGAATAGGAGTAATATTACAGAGGCTGCTGCTCATTCTTCCATCATGTCAAGCAAACAGCTTTTGCAGGCCCATAAGTGTACGTTTCACAGTCTCTGTGTGTGTGTTTGCTTATATGCATGTATATTTGTATATGTCCCTGTGTATGTACATGTCTATGTATATTTATGCATGTGGATATGTGTGTGCTTTGGCTATGTTGTGACTCCTACTTAGATGTGTTTGTTATCTTTTTCCATCAAGACACCCCATTTCCCATCCCGGAGCAGCCAATGGGAATGTGTCCTATTTTTTGCAGAGGTCCGTAACCGGACGCTGGCCTCCATGTGGTTTGAATTAGGGCCCCCGAAACTGTGAAGGACGCCTCGAATGACGTGAGGCACTTGCAGACCAAATTCCATTCTGCTGAATGGTGGAGAAACGAGCTCTCCGGAATCCTCCGAGATTTTTTGGCTCGGGCCCTGCAGCGATTAAAACAGGGCGGAAACCAATAACTCAATGAATCATGGGGCAACGTCCCATGAAATCTCTCACTGCTCTGTCACACCCACATGCGAACCCGAATCCACTCAAACTCTGCTGATTAGTCTTTTCTCCAAAGTGAGAAGACTCTCCCCCCTGCTGCCTCCCTCTACCTCCATTATGACAGAGTGCAGGCTTCCTCATGATGCATCGCTTGACCACGTTGTGCCAAAGCTAGACAGAATAGGACTCCACATATCTCCTGTGGTCATGTGATGCCATAGTTCATAGCAGTTGATGAGATGCAGTTTGGCACAGCTTGGGACCCATCTGGGAGATGCAGATACGCAGACAGGAGAAGTATTTTACAGCAATGCATCTGCGCGCTTGAAGAGCTATTTAGCATATGCTGCTATATGAGAGAATGTGCTCGGCTGTTGCCAGCTGCAGATTAGTCTTCATTTCTCAAAAATCCGACAGAACAGCTGATCCATAGCCGTAGACGGCTAGCAATGAGCAAAATATTGTTTTATGCTAATGCAGTGTTATTTAATATTCAGCTTAATTACAATCCCGAGTTATTTTGTTAAGATAATAGAGAGAAACAAAGTCTTTCTGCTATGTATGAACAATAACAATGTCAAGCAGTGCAGTAATGCTGCTGCCAGCACTGGCCGGTTTGTTTCTGTTAGCTCCAGCAGAAGTCAAAGCCCATGCTGCTGCTCTGACTCAAGTGGCTGATATGTTAGGCCATCTAGGGCATGGCAGGCGGTTGACAGTCCATGCAGCCTGTCTACCCACAGGACATCTCCACATAGTGTGTCCACAGCAGGGCCAGCGCTGTCATCTGGGCCCACTATGGACCAGTGCTCTGCTGACAGTGAGAGGGTAAACGTTTACCACCTCAATCCCCCATTAACTCGGTGAAGGCGCTTCGATCCTCTGTGAAAATAATGATATTGATTGGAGCTTGGCTCTACAAACGAAATGGTTGCAACTAAAAGAGGGATGGGCCCCTGCATTAGAATATGGGATTTTCGAGGATAAAAGAGTGTTTGGATCTTGTTATATTTTTCCTCTCCTCCATCTCCCTCCAGCTTTCCCCCCACCTCCTTGTCTCCTCTCTTTCTGCATTTTTATGTGTGTGCATGTAGTGTGAGAGCCGGAGTGTCTCCTAAGATTACCCTCCGCTATCCCCGCAATCAAACAACAAATGACAACATCATTGCTCAGGCCTTTCAAAAATACGGCACAAAAAAGTGTGTTGTAGCTACATTAACTTGCAACAACCCCCTAATAGACCCTTGTGGGTTTTGTATCTCTCCGCCTCCCTCTCTCGCTCTCTCTGTCTCCTCTCTGCTAGGCTGTCACATATCCACCACCCCTCCTCACCCCTACCCCCCACCCCTCACAGTGCGAGCCTCCGAGCCTCGGTGGAGATCAGGAGCTCCCTGTCGGAGGTGCTTTGTCACGTAGCCCAGGGAGCGTGGAACTCACCCAGAGCTGTTGAACAAACACAAGCGCAGGGGCTGTCAATAGCAGCTCCGCAAACTAATTGCCTGTCAAATGAACCACCCTCGTTAAGCTGCCCTCACACACTAACACACACACACACACACGTGCGTGCACTGTGACATTCATACGCACACGCACCCCACACAAGGAGCCGATTTGATTCAAAGAGTAGTGATACCTTGTTAGAAGAAAAGACACACGAGTGGCACTTCTCTGTTTGCCGTCTTGTTTCTGCAATCGTTACCGGCGTGTGTAGTGCAGTCACCGTGAGATTGCCATTTTGTTATTATTAAGGGGTACACAGCATTGTATAGAGTAGCTGATGTAATCCAAACAGATCCCACACAGCCTACAGCCTATCAGCTGGCGTAATATTTCACTTATAAAAACCACTCATTAGATGGTAGCAGAGCTCCATACGCCAAATGTTATTGTTTTTTTGTTTGTTTTGCTGTTTTTTTCCTCCTGTAGTCATTAGGCAGTAGCAGTGGAGTGCCCAGCGCCTTGTCTGGGTGCCTGTAACAGTGCTGTCGGATTGACACAGCTGGGGAGAGCAGCTTGAGGCTGCACGCTCAGGAATACACAGGGGTGTTCAAAGCCCCTCTCTGAATCCTGATCAGAGCGCTGCCCCGGCCAACTGATGGCCTATTAAATATACATGCGCAGAGGTCAGAGCTGGAGGTCCCGGCTTCCTCCCAGCCATGTGCACTTAAGCGGAAGGGCTGGGCAACAATAAAACCTCCTCTCGCTCCAGCGAGCTCTCCCCTGACACCCTCACCTCCAGTGTGTACGTCAAGTACAGTGCTCACCTAGTGCTATATTACAACCGCCTTTGTGAAAAGGCCAAATGATGCATTTTTTACATGGTTATTATATATTTATATTCAATAACACCAAGGACCACTCTTGTGTCTGTCTGTCTCCTGTTTTTTTTTCTTTTGTCGCTGATAAATAGCCGTGCTCAACACTGAGTTTGAAGCAGGTCCACGTCCCTGGGCTTTGTAGTTTAGCACAGATTGAGATGAGGAGGTAGAGGGAAGAGCCCCGTAATGGCCAGTCATGATTAACATATTCAGAGTGACACTCTCTCTGTGTTCGTTCGTTAAGCCCGGTCTGTCTGACTAATGAAGTGGAGCGGCAGTTTATCAATTAACCCAGCACTGAGCCGTTTGTGCTGCGGATAAGGCTCGCGCTGGGTGTCACGGTGATCCAGTTTGATGCCCTTTAACCTCTCCAACAAGGCAGGACGGTGTGACAATGACAGCAAGACACACAAAGTCCACAACAAGAGATCCACTAAACAGGATTTGTGCCTGCTGCTCAGTAGAGAAAAGGCCACGGATTGATTGGGTAATAGGATCATGAAAAAAGATCTCCACAAACTAACGTAGGGGGTTTTCAGGATTCTTAGACTTGGCATAGATCATAGCAAACAACTTAGTGCTGTCTCTATTAAAACAAGCCCTCCCTTGCCATTATCTTTCCCCCTACTGCTCTTTCCTCCATTTCACATTGTTTGTGTTCATTAAGACATGGGCGACCTGCCTTATCCACACATCAGAGCCAGCTCTCAAGAGTAATTGCGATGGTCTCGCAGAGGATAATGTGGTTTAAACTCAGTATAGCCTGTCTATTAGGAGAGACATGATGGCAACCACAAATAATAAAGAACTATTTATTCCTCTCTCTGTGACGCTAACTAGGTAACATATCAAGCCGGCAGCGCTAAGGGTCTCTCTTACTGTCAGATATGGCACCCTTCATCCATTCCCAATGGCCCTCGCCTCGACATCCCTGCTCTTCATTTTCTACATGAGCCTGGTCATAAATGCACACACACCTCATATATATTTGATAGTTAATATTTATCCTCGCTAGGGAAGTGCACTTTACATGTGGTAACATACGATTACCTGCAATTCTTATAGCAAAGAAACAAAATCGATATGGATATATAATTCATGACGGAGGGGCTATCAGTTTTTATGGCTCTCTATCCAGCCTCATTAAAGTTTTATCGTAATTGACTGCAAGCAAGAGTTTTTAAGGCATGTTTCTCCTTCACTTTCTACCTTTAATAATTAAGTAAAGTTTAATTGGTTGTATTTTGAAGCACCTAGTGTATGATAGGAGTCTCCCAAATTCACATCCATGAATTATAAAGTGCTATGTTATGCATTAACCTGTCAGTTTGTTCATTTGTTACGGCAGAAAAGTATGGTCCCTACCCCCCAAATCACATCCACAGACAGAATAACTGGCCAGGCCCTTCAAAAAATTCCTTTTTATGTCTTTCATTGCTGTGTTAATGTAGTGACATGACGCTGTCACTCAGAGCGCTCCCATCAAGCGCCAGGCTTGGAATCGACTCCGCTGATTGGTGGTCAACTTGTTCTCTTGAAGGGAGATTGACAGACGGAAAATTGCACTCTCAGATTTCACCCTTCATTCGTTGCAGTTGTTCTTCCACTCGTCAACTCTTTCCGCCGTGCCTGAGACAGACAGAGGCTTTATCCATTAGCTTCTGGCTTGGCGGGTGGGTGGGCAGATTGAGGCGGGATGGAGGGAGGAGGAGATGGGGGTAGGAAGACAATCCTACATTTGAGCACTCTGAGGGAAAATCAATCATGTCATCATAAGTGAGAAGTATGGATGAATTTCATCAGCTGGTTCCTGTCCTGTTCACGCCGCTGGCTTTCTGACTGGCCTGTCCTCCTGATTGGCATCCTCAATGACCCTTAAACCCAAAAAGGGAAGAGCATTTTGAAAACACTGTAATAAGAGAAATCGGACAGTAGTTTCAGGGTCACACTTTTTCCCACTTTTCCTGCCGCTTCACTGTGGGAAACCTCCAGTGGTTTCTCTTGACAAAGTGGTAATAGATTTACCATATGATTTTGTGCCAAACCAGCATTGGGCCGTTTCGTAAGAAAATGTTTCTCAACTATTTCCCGTCCACAGCCGATATGATGAAGTGTTATAAAGGGCAGCAGCACTCTGCCACTGAAAATTTATTTTATAATTTTCCCCCCATCATCTCACAAGGTCACCGATGAGCACTAAAAGCATCATAGGTATAGGGTGTGAAGCAATCAAAAACGGATGAAAGTGAAGACATGGAAATCACAGATGAGAAATTGACAGGCGTTTACAGCCTTGTTGTCGATGTGAGTGACAGAGCAAGGGGAGAAAGTGAGAGGAGGGGAGAAAAGAGGCAGAGTTAAAGTGGTGATAAATTTAATGGAAAAATCAAATACAAAACAAATTCATTCCTCTAAACTTGATGCTCCAGTCGTTCTTTTCTTGGCCTGTTGCTAAGCCTTAGAATAAACTGTCACTCCTTATCGATCGCATCTGAATTGTTACCGAGATTTCTGAAAAGTAGTCTTGACACGCACCCCACAGAATAGTAATCTTGGGAGATGAGAACATCCAGACAGAGCAGCTAACACCCCTGACTTAAAATAAAAGAGGCTTTTCTTTTCTGCCTTTTTAAAATCCAAGCTAATACACTTTGCTGAATTACAAATTCACTGATAAATATGTTGCCATTGCCTGCTTTTAATGACTTTGCCGGTTACTATTTCATCATGTTCCTAAACAGCGACTGAGCATGAAATGTTTGTACACAATTTGTTTGCCATTTGTGATGGAGATGACATGATCAAAAAATCAATTCTCTTCACGTTTGATTTCCAGCGAGCGCTTAAATGACTGCTGTCGACTCCCAGCGCCCACTGAAATTCATGTATCATGGTATGGTTCATTATATTCCGATGGTGTATTAATTATGGCTATAGATAGAGAGCTCTAGCCTGGCTGCTGTGTGCCAGAGGGAGCTAGCCTGAGGAGGAAAGCTCTGCTTGTATCCACTCATCCCTCAGCTGACAGGCCTGCTCCAGGAGAAAAGGATTTCTCCGGATTGAGTGCCATTTTCTCTTCTTTAACAAGGAAATTAGTGTGTAAAGGAGATCTGTCAGGATAAAGTGCAGCTTGACTGCTGCCGCCCTCCCCTCCTCTCTGTCTTGCTTTCCCGCCCTTCCCTCCCTTTCCCCATCCTGTAACTCTTCCTCTCTCTCTCTCTACCTCTCTTTTTGCTTTCTCTCCCTCTATCTGCCTCCCTCTTTCTTCCCCTTCTCCCCCACTCAATGGCTCCCTCAGGGGATCTTCCTTGAGCATTAGCAGAACACATCCAATGTCCCAGCTACATGATTTCATGATATGATTTGTACCGGGGATTTGCAATAATCCGCAAATAAAGTTGAAAGTGAATGACTCTCAATAAGAGACGCAGACAAGCAAAACCAACCCTTTTAAGATTTTCTTTATCTTTAATGGCATGAAAAATGAATTTGTTTTGCATTAGATCACAACAATTTAGCAACGGCCTGAGTATGTTGTTTTGTCTTTGGCTTTTATGATCATGATTAATTCCTGCACAGGAACCTCACTGATATACATAATGCATCATTGGCTCATTTAAATGTTCAGTTCCTCTGCTGTTGCATAGAGCTTGGTAGCTCATTACACATTACCCATGTGCCACTGTGCCAGCCATGCTCACTTGTAGTCAAAAATACAGTATGTGCTGCTTAGCAGGCTGTCATGAATCAACTATGCGATTAATCTCAGGTGTCTTCAGCTTCATTCACCTCATGTTAGTCCCTTTATTTTGTCTCAGGAACTTTTCACCTGCTCTAGATAGACAGGCTTTAGCCCCCACTGCTACATTTTTAATAAGTCTGCTTCAAAGGTGTCGGGTTAGAGGAGAAAAAAAAATCAAAACATCCTGGGTTAATTTGAAATGTACTCTGCATCTGTGATGGGAAACAGCCTCACAGGTAAGTAAGGGAGACAATTAGGGAATATCCGTAAGTGCAGGAGCTGCATACTAAAAAACGCAAATCACTGTTTCCCCATCTGGCCCCTACTGTGCCGAGAACTGCAGCTGAGGTCCGATTTCACCCGTCAATCACCGCCGCCTCGCTGTGGGGTGTGTGTCCTGGTGAGAGAGCCTACCCCCAAGTCATTAGCACACACAGTCAAACTGTAGTGAGAACTGCCCCGCTCTGCACCGCGGTTTAAATATCCCCAGCCTGTGACAGGATCAGTTTAGCGATCTGTAGGATTGATCTCCTCTTTAAAGTTTTGCCTGAGGCGACTCTAATTGGGAACGAGGCTGCCTCCCACTCCCCTCACTCCCTTAACTGTCAGTCTTGGCTTTGTTTACTGAGGACATGCCCAAACCTATTTACTCAATAATGAGGAGACGTGGTGGGGATGCTGCTGATCACATCGAGGCCCCCAGCGGGACTTCTGCATGCTGGGAAGGGCGGGAACATCATTTTAGACTTTCTGATGCTGCTGAAAGTTAGCCTACGTCGTCGCTGTAATGTAGCAGATATTTTTCCTGCTTGTTTCCTTGATTTGAAGAGCACTTG
This sequence comes from Cheilinus undulatus, assembly GCF_018320785.1. Lineage (NCBI taxonomy): Eukaryota > Metazoa > Chordata > Actinopteri > Labriformes > Labridae > Cheilinus > Cheilinus undulatus. The sequence continues at coordinate 33,082,666 of NC_054870.1, read as the reverse complement.
TCCCCCTCAGGGAATTGATTGTTTTTCCTCTGTCATAGCATGCAGTTAGCTGAAATAGAACAGCATTCAAAAGAAGAAGCACATAAGTAGCATCATTTTACACAAGTGCAATCACTGTAAAACCTGACAGGTTGATAGAACTGAAAAAATTACAGGCAACTGATTACCTAAAAGATTTAAGGTAATACTAACTGGAAAAATAGCATATGTTTAGTAGCCGTCACTTTGCCCCTTTAAGCTATATTAACTGAATATTACTTGTACCTTTAAGTTGTTTTTTTTTTTTTTTTTTTTTTTTTTTAAGTTTGATTAAGCTGTGGAAACTCTCCTGTGCAGGGTTCCATCAGATCCTTGGAAAGTTTAAAAACATCTTCATTTGGAATTTTGAAGTTCAAGGCAATACAAGTCCAGTTCTCTAACATCAGGGCATGTTGCCCTCCATGGACGGTGTTAGGTCTTTTGGGGGGGCTAAAGCCCCTTCAAGCATCCTTCAACAATAAATAACATCACGCCAACTAGGGGTGTAAGAAAATATCGATACACTGATATATTGTGATATTTCGCGGCGCAATACTATGTCGATATTTTAAAAATGCAGTATCGATAATTTATTAATTAATAATTTACTTTGTTGGAGCGGTAGTTTGTGGTGTAATTTCCCCCCCTGACCGCTAGTTGGTGGCAGGCACCGCCAGCTGGCAGCAGGCAGTTGACTCTTCCATCTTGTCCTCTGCTTAGACAACGAGATCACGCAAGATTTCCAGTCTGAGCGAACCGGTTGCTTGTGCCTACCGCTGCAGTGCAGCTTCTGCTGCATTCATAGCGGATATGTGGACTTATTTTGGCTTCCAAAACATTAAAGACAATACAAATTTAGACAGGAGTCAAGTCGTTTGTAAGATATACCACGCCAGAGTGAAGTACTCAGACAACACGACGGACCTGACAACATAGCGATAGCTTAGCAGATAACAGCTAATGTGAAAGAAGCCTGCTGAAGCTACCGCTGGTTTTTACTCATGCAACCATAACCCCATAACCCAACCATAAAAAATCGGGCATCTATTACCAAAACATGTCTTTGTTCTATACCATTTGAAATTTCATAAACAGTGCATGACATTAGAAAAATTCAGCCCTGGTCGGTGGTGTACTTAGAAACCTCATGCCTTTTATTTTTGATCGTTTGCCCTTTAAAACTGAACAAATTGAAAATACTCAAAATATTTGTTGAAACGGATTACTTCAAAGTTTTTAAGTTGTGTAAATACATTATTTAAGTAGATTTAAGTTGGAATATATAATTTACACTACAATCCCTGATGAGTTAATAGAACTGAAAACATTAGAGGCAACTGATAACATAACAAGTTGAAGTATTACTGAAAAAAACTGTTTTGTTTAGAAGCAGGTACCTCGCCATTTAAAGTTATATTAACTCAATTTTGCTTGTACATTTGTGTCAAGTTAACTGTTTTCTTACTTAAATTACAATGTGGAAACTTTTCTACATATGAAAATTCATTTTACTCAAAACTGCATGTTCAAATAATTTTCATAAAACTACATGTTCTTCATCTAACAGAATTTAATTTTAATTCCAACACATACTTTCATTTTGAACATTCATGCCAGTTAAGGTGGGCCAAATCAAGTGACTACAAGTGATGATTACTGAATGATGCTCATGGAACCAGGATGTCCTCTTTTATCATGTCCAGTGCCATCCATTCTGTATTGTTGTTGGTCCCCGCTCTAACTGACTCTAACTCTTAACTTCACTGATGGTTCAGAGGTGTATAATGCCCAAGGATGTTCTGGGAAAACTCTGCAGATCAAGGGATGATTGTCAAATAATTTGAGTGCAATGAAAAAAATAACTTAAAGTGATGAAATACTGTTTACTGAAAACTAAAAATGTGTTTCATCATCAAGAGCTGAAATAGCAATTTTGATTTTTTTACGTTAAGACAACTTTTTTTTAACCTTCAACTGTTCAGTCCCACAGTGTAGAATAATCTTCTCAGTTAAGTGTTTAACAAGTCTTAAATCTGATTTTGAAAAGTTGTATGAACCCTGTTAAAAACTCATTTTAAATCCAGTTCATACCAGCATGTTAAAGTGTACATAAATCCTCTTAAAGCTGTGTATCTCATCCACCAACTTGAGTGTCTACAAGCAACAACAACTGTAAGATGCACTTTGAAACAGGAAATTTTAGCCATTCATGCTATACTGAACGTGCTTCCCACAGGCAGGACCTTTCTAAATGAGTGGGCAGCTTCACTCATGGTGCAAAAGTGTCCAACCACAAAAGTGACCCTAATATCAGGAACATGTGCAAACAAATCTAAACAGTGATGACTGGATGTCAGTCGACATCAGAACACATTTAGACATTTTCCTTTGACTTTCAGTCCAAACGCACAATGCCAAAGGAATTCTGGGAAAACCCTGAAGATTAAGGGATGATTGTTGATGACACATTCTTAAAGTTATCAAGTACTGTTACTCAAAGCTAAAAATGTGTCTATCAACCCAGAAAAATAGAGCTGAAACAGCTTCTTTGGACTTCCAGGTTAACACAGCTCAATTTTTTAACAAGCTTTAACTGTTACAGTTTCAATGCCATCCAGGAAGAATTAAAGCGGACTGAATGCCCTCTCAAAACGTGTGAGGTATTGCCAAAGCCTTGTTGTGAAGTGGACTATTCATGACTGGAGTGCTTGGGCCTTTTAGGAGCCATTTCTTCAGATTCTCACTCTCATTTAGGTTTGTTTTCATTCGCACTGACTGACAAAGCCTTTGGTGTGGATAGCGCAGCAATGAAGTCCATTGATGCCTATTGGGATTATGAATGATGAAGTGGCGAAGCCGCCGCTATCAGAGGGACACAACACTGCTCTTAATAGAAAAGCATTTAGAAAGGGAGGCAGGGAGGAGGGGGTGGTGCTGGTGCTGGGGGCTCTCTGACACTCGACTGATAAGAGGCAGCTCTTCAGAGGTGGTTGTGTGTACAATGAAACACGCTGATGGGGATACAATGACACACATGTTGCGTCTGACAGTCGATGATTTAGACGTGGGGTAAAAAAAAAATACAGACCACACAACGGAGTGACGTGATGCAGAATTTTCTTGTTAAGCCACCCTTGTATGTTTCTACTTATTGGTTTGATTTGCGCAGAAAAACGCGTTGTCATTACTCATATCCGGCCCGCACAGATTGAAGAGGGACACAAGTGAGCCAAAGAGAGGAGTCAGTAGTGTGGTGGCACGGGGAGTGAAAGAGAGATATGCAGAGAGGCAGAGCTGTCAGTTTGAGGAATGAGCCTGATAAGAGGAAGGGACTCGGCAGATGGGCAGAAGAAACCGGCAGCACACTTCTCAATTAAACATGTAAATACCAAAAGCAGGCAGGCAGGCAGCGACAGAGATGAGAAAGTTAAATAAACATGGCAACCGTGCTGTGATTACAAGCTCAAAACACCACCACCTTTGCCACTTTTTTTTTTAAAGTTCCCACAACTCCAAGGAACTATTTAATACAGCTAAACCTCTGCTTTAACATATCATACATTTCTATTTTGTTTATACCATCTCCTGTGGTTAAACTGATTCACGCAGAGGGAGATTCTTTGAGAAGTTGCACGCCCACCAGGAACTCTTGATATGGATCTAATTGAGCTATTCATCCATTTACTTTGTCCTTTGTTATCCATTTCAGTGTTTTTTTTTTTTCTTATAATTGTTGTCCATCATTTTTACATACGAGCCCCCGCTTCCCTTCCCTCCACATGCACCCAGCTGTGAGCAACAGGGAGCATCTTAAATACTTCTGTAGGCAGTGTCCCTGACATTAATAACAATGAGCTTGGCATAACCACAGTACTTTTCTTAGGCAAGATTCACAGTTTGACATTCAGCCCAGATGCTATCTAGCAGAGCCTCGGTGTTTAAGACCGCAGAGAAGACAGACATCTGTCACTTGTTACCTTTGAAGTGAATGAGAGCGGGACGCAGGCAAAACACAGCGGACAAAAGGCCATTCTGACCACAGACCCTCAGTGTTTACAAACGGAAAGAGAGAGTGACAGGAGAAACTCAAGATGAATGGATCGCCGCCGTTGATCTCTCCTCCTCATTCCATGTGCTAAGTTATTCCGTGGCTGCTACCCCAGTGGGGGGGCGAAGGGAAACAGGAAGTTGAGAGAGGCAAGCAGAATGCCTCAAGGACTCTGGAGGAGCAGAGCTCGGGAAAAAAAAACTTACTGTACACTTCTCTAACCTGAGGTAGCAAACATTACAAATGTGAACATAATCCACATTTTAATGAGCAGATGACGCTATATTAAGGCAATATTTGCAATAGTGTTGTTGTCATGTTGAAATAACAAGCTCTATTGCATTAGCAGTTGTTAGAGTAGATTTAGGGTGAGTGTAAAGAAGTGTATTTTGATATAATTATTAGAACAATGGCTGTGTTCATTTATCTTCTGTCATGTCTCCTCAGACCTGCTTCTATTTCAGGTTGCACGTCAAGTGAGAGCAGCTATATCTGGCTGGCAATTAAGCTGGTCCTGCCTCCCCTTGATGCTTGATTAGTCCGATTGATGGAGGAGGCCATATGTGGCGGTGTCAAAACTTGGCAGCCAAGCTCCATCCTCTCAAATGAGAGGCAGGCAATAAAGAGGCAGGCTGCCCAGAGTGGGTGCACGTATGCGAGGCCTGCAGCGCCACCATTTTTGGACCCCCCCCCACTTGCCGCCGCAGCCGCCACCACCTCCCTGATATGTTGCCTTTTCTCCTGGGGTCTTCTGGGTGCGCTGACCGCTCCAGCCAAGTTGTCGTCCGGGCAGAGGTGGCCACCGGCGAGGGGTGTCACTGTACCGAGCCCTCTGGGGCACCAGCTCCAGGCAAGGCGTTGGGGGCGTGCATGTGTATGTGTGGAGTGGTAGATGGGGGGTTGGGAGGTTTAGAAAGCTGAAAGATATGGCCCCCTTCCCAATCTCGCTCGGAGACAACAAAAAGGGAATGCTTGAGAAGGGGAAGCAGCGGGAGGAGAGCACAAAGACAAAGGCGCGGGCAAGGTCAGTCTAGCTAATGGGCCTGAGCCGTAGGCTGCCTGGGGCTAGGCACACTTCTGTTCTCTCTCACACACTGGGCCTTCAAAGACCCTTCAGTCCACCCCTCTCCTTCTCTCCTCTCTTCCTCTATCTCTTCCACTCTTTTCTCCACTTCCTCTGGTGACACTTCCTCCCTTCAAAAGGTTCGGCACAGGTAGCTTGAAAACACATTTTCCTGGAAATCCTCTCTTCCATGGCATCATGGTATCAACAATTGTGATTTGAAATTTCTCCAAACTGAAACGATTCCAAAATGACAGCGAGGGTATTTTGTACTTAAGCTTAAAGAAACTTCCGGTTTATGCACTGTCACCAAGCATCATTAGGTCCAAGGTGGGCCCCTGGAAGTGCTAAGAGGAACTGTTGGAAATGAGGAGGAGGTGGAGTGTTGTTGTCAGGTTGGCTGGCTGGCATTGCTTGGCTCCACTCGAGGGCTCCTTTAATGTGCAGCGGAGTAGAATAAGTGAGTGGCTGTGGGCACCAGCTGAGCTCACTCTCGTCTTCGCCTGGTAGCTGAGGGGTGAGCCGCTGCCACCTGACACTGGGCACACGGCTCAGGGCTCCTCTTGGCAACGTGGCACAGCACACATGTCCCCTCATTTGGATGGAGATTCAGACACAACACACAAAAGCTTTACCCCCCTGGCCCTCCTCCTCCTCCCTCCCTCTCTCCCTCACTCACTCAGTCTCTCTTTTCTCCCCCTCCTGTTTTTTTCTCCCTTTCCTTTAGATTTTGACGGCATCATAATAATCTGGGTATCTTCTTGATCATGCCCCATGTTTTTTTTTTTTCTCTTTTCTTCCTCATCTTCTCGGAGACGAGTTTGAAATTGCCTGCGTCAGGACTTTGCTAATTAAAGTCATACTTTCAAAAATGCCATAATAACTGTTAATTAGCTTGATGCTATTTTCAGCATAATTTGCTAATTAGTGGAAAACCTGTACAGCGTTTCTCTCTAATTACAGTATGGCTCCGCACGGCGCATCTGTGCCTTGACTCCAAATGATACCATTACAAAGTCCCGTATTACGCATTCTCTCAAAACAGTTAATTGCCTCCACAGATAGTGAGATACTTCAGTCAGCTGATTTTTATGGTAATAAATGGACAGGCACAGACACAAACCACCCTGCTTCATGTTTATGAAATATGAAAAAGGGAAAAACAACCTCCTTATGAGATGCATGGGGTTAGTTTGGAATATAATCTGGCTGGCTCTGTGATGATTTTGTGTGCTCATGCGTTGAGTTGCCGAGACTTTTAATGAAGTTTGATTTATTCTGTGTTGAAATACCGTGACTACGTAGGCCATAAATTGTAATTAAGGCAAAAGATGTAGACAGTAACTTTAGAAAAAGATAAAGCTAAAAGCTCCTGTGAAGAACTTTTGGCTTGGGTCTGAAATTACACACTTATTCCTTCTCCTTACATAAGAAAGTTTGCTGAAATAAAGAAATAAATAGAAAATACAACTTTTCATAAAGCAAACTCAAAAAATGATCTGTCACCCTCTTGGTCCCTTGGTGCAATATAAAGGAAGTACTGTGACCTCTGACATGGCTTTGGTTTGTGTAGATTTTGGTGCCCCCAGTGGACAAAGCAGTACATTTGATGTCTTTACTGTTTCTGTTCTGTGATGTTTAGATCTAGTTACTTGATGTTTTTAACAGTCTCCAATGACCAATCTTTTCTGTGGAAAACAGAATGGCTGATAGCAATTAACAGCCCAGAGCAATTCAGTAGGAAAGCAGGAAGTGATGCCATACACTCACTGTGTCAGTGGTACCCAGGCTTAAGTGTTGATTGGCTAGTACTCACGAGACATTTAGCCAATCAGATTGTGTTGTTTAAAGGACATTTGTTGAGACTGTGGTGAGTGAAAGGATTGAAAAGTGCTGAAGCTTTGAAAAGAAAATCTACACTGACCTCTTACGACTGCTGAGTGAGATTGAGTGAGATTGAAAAAAACATCAAAATTGTAAGCAATCACCTGCATCTTCATTGCACTTTCTTTTTTTTTTTTTTTTGCAAATTTTCAGTATTATATCATTGCGGACATATATGGGCAATATTCTTCCTCTCCTACTTGCGACTTGCCGCATTTTTTGATGATTGAAAACAAGTGTCGGTACCCAGGACTGCTTTTGTGGAAACCAAAACAAGATATTAATCAGTATTTGGAGCCCAGGACTTTAATTATTGTTGTTGTAGAAACCAGACTAATATCCAACATTTTGATATCATAATGTTGTCAACTTACTGTACAATCAGGATGATGTGCATGAAATTGCCTACTGAAAACAAGATATCACTCAGGGTTGGGTGCCTAGTACTCCTGTTTTTGTTGTCTTGTTAACCAAGTTGGTATCCAGTATTTTAATATCAAAATGTTGCCAATTTGTTTGTGCAATCTAGACAGTTTACATTTAACTGCTTTTGATTTTGATAATTGAAAACTAGATACTAGTCAGTGCTAGATGCCCTTGGCTTCAGTTGATGTAGTAGCCAAACCAGTATGCAACATTAAAGCACGTTGTCAACATCTTTGTGCAATCTAGACAATGTGTAGTTGATTTCTTAGTCAATGTTTGGAGCCCAGGACTTCAGTTGTTGCTGTTATGGAAACCAAACTAATATCCAGCATTTAAGTATCAAAATGTTGTCAACATATTTGTTATCTAGATGATGTGCACATAATTGCTTAGCATTTTTGAAAACTCAAAACCAGATCTAAGTCAGTGTTGGGTGCCTAAGGCCCCCCAGTTTTTGTTGTCAGGTAACCAAACTAGTGTGCAATAATGCAGTATTATAATGTTGCCAATTTGTCTGTGCAATATAGACAGTTTATAGGTGATTGCATATGATTTTTGATGATTGAAAATTAGATATAAGTCAGTGTTGGATGCCTGAGCCCTCAGTTTTTGTTGTCAGGTAGCCAATGCAACAGTGTGGTATTAAAATGTTGCCAACCTGTTTGTGCAATCCAAACAGTGTGCAGGTAACAGGCTGCCATTCCTGACATCTGTAACAAAACATTACTCAGTGCAGAATGCCTAGTTATTAAGTTGTTGTCATGGCAGCTAAACCAGTATGCAATATTTCAGTATCAAAATGTTGTCATGGTATTTGTCCAGTCTAGACAGTGTGCAGGTTATTGCTTGCAATTTCTGATTATTAAAATCAGAAAATATCAAACATTGTGTGCTTGGGATTTCTATTTTTGCTGCCGTGGCATCCAAACAGATATTGATATTGTGTGATTTTTACTCTGCGTTGATGTGCACCTTTATTGTGACAACCCTATGGACACATGTCATGCAGCAGTGATATCATGCATTGAAAATAACTAGATGGATAGTTAAAATTCATGCTGAAGTACTCCTTTGCTTTTGTAAGTCATAAAGAGGCATCATTATTAATTTCACTGTGTTTCATAGCTCGGTAAAAACCTCCTCACAGGAGCTTTAAACAGGCTGAACCTTCAAAGGTGTTCTCCATGTAAATATATGTAGGAACATAATGTGGCCATGCAGCAGCTTATTACCAAGAATGTAAGCACCATGTCGCCCCAACACTTATTTTCATGTAGTCTAGTAAAGGGAGACAGAGTTATGGACATGACCATAGGTTGACCCCGATACATGTGTACACTCGACACAAATTATGACTCATTAAAGTGTGGCGAGGTGCGTGATTGGCATGACCTCTGACGCCAGGACGTCAGCTGTGCCCATCCTCCGCTCTGCCCCGCTTTGACAGCCACCAGTCTGACAGGGCTAGCATCGGCGCCGGCTAATTAATGCACCACTTCAGAGACCCTTTCATTTATGGCTTCTGAAAGGCATTATTAAATTAATTAAACCACCAAGAGTTAGTCATTATGAAATCAGGAGGTTTACATGGATGACAGCGTTTATGAATTAAACATCCCCAAAGTTCCTCGCAGGAGATACCCCGAGCTGCGTGTGGGTACCTAGCACGACAGATGTTTGCCCCCCACCCCCCCTCCTCCTCCTCCCTTCCCCAAGCTAACCTGTATTGCAAGCGATTTAGGTCTCATTTGGGGGTTTGAAAACTGAAAGCAGGAGAGAAAGAGGTTCAGGATAGCTAATGAGCAGAGAAAGAGAGGGGAAAAGGAGGTCACTCGCTCTGTTCATCTGTAGACAGTGCAGATGGTTCTGTTTTATACAATACAACAATGGCGTACATCAATTTGTTGATCGCTAATAGATAGCTACTCTCAGAAGACTTGCACACTGGGATCAGTTGTCTGTGGGTTTTAGCTGAGAACTCTACATTTATAGCCTGGAAGCATTTAGCAGAGCTGTGTGCTGTTTTTAACTCATCATGTGATGTGAAAAACTACAAATGGTTCACGAGATAAATCCCATAAACTTGGGCTTAGCTGGAGAGCAGAGGGCAGAGATGAGTAGCTCACTCAGGAGCCTCGACGATAGACTCCTTTTCATCTGCGGACTGAGATTCACAGATTATCTCAAGAGGCTCTCTATCTCTGTCCTCGTCTCTATTTCTCTTTTTCTGCTTTCTCCACCCTCCCTCGCTCGCCCCTCGATTCAGGAAGTTTGCCAGCTCCTGTCTTTGTTTACAATGCCAAGGGAAAATGTCAGAGCCGTTGAGAAAAATATCCTTAGAATCTTTTTTTTTCATCTTCTTAATCTAACAGTTTACTGAACTTGATAAGTGTCCTATCAACATGCTAATCAAATTACTTCGGAACCAAAATTGACAGTTTTCATTAATTATACAAGATTATTCTAATTGCAATTCAAATTTATTCATTCCGAACAGAAGGTATTCAGTAATATTTTACAAAATTTGCATATTAAATGGAGGGAGTTGTGCATTATGCATGGTAATGTATGCAGAGTTTCTTATTTTTAACTTCACGGCCATATGTGGTGTCGTTGTAGGAGCAGGTGAAAAGTCTAAGTGTGTTTAATTTGCTTGACAAACATTCGGCTGGAGCTTGTCAAGGGGAGTATTGTGAATGCCAATCTTTATTCCCTCTTTATTGATTACCCCAAACTCTAAACATCTGGAGGTAAATGGCACTGAGAGAGATGAAGTGAATCATGGGATTAGTACCTTCAATGACTGAATCACTATCAATTACTTCAATAGCATAATTCAAGTGTACCGCATAAAAGCTACAGCACCTTGGTCTGAGCCAGGATTAATATTGCAATTTAACGTAACAATGGAGGCATGGGAATGATATGGATGGCGTCCAAATTTTTCACATTGATGTCATACAGCTAATGCCGTTATCTAAATACAGGATGTATTTAATTCCTAATTTAGGCTTTGTTTGTAAAATGAAAAGGCTGAACGCATTAGGCACATGTTTTAAAAGGTAATGGATTCTGTGAGTAAAACAACCTTATTTATTCACTGAGACGCAAAACCCCCAATTTGCTCTTTGTTTTTATTTCCTAGAGCGGGCAGTGAAGTGCAAACAGCTTACTGGGAAGCTGTTTACTACTGTATATGACAAAGGCTGTGCGTGCATGCGTGTGCACGCCTGCTAAAAGTGTGTGTATGTGTGTGTTTATGGGGAAGGGGCTGCTCTTCCAGCTCCACAGGCAAGGTCTTGTGTTGTAATGTAAGCGTAATAATTATCAAACAGCATCAGGGGCTCTGGGTATGGGCTTTAACAGGGGGAGAGCATGTTTGATATGTAGAATCAGCCCATAGTGCATCCATAGAGGGTGACTAAATCGCACGGTTCATGGATCACATTAGTATTGCTCTGCATCCACACTCGCACTATAGGTGATTTCCATTTAGACACACATTTCCACATGAAGATAAATATGACTTGAATCGTAATTTCCCTGAAGTAAATATAATACAAATACAACATAATACAGTGTCAGGCCAGGCAGGCTAATAGATTACTAGCGTGTTTTCCATTTGTATGGTAAGTGGTGAACCTGGGTGGTGGTCTGGCGAGTAACAAATTGAATGTTTAATCCATCTCAGTGCAGATTGAGGGTATCAGAAAGATCGCTAGTCGTACCAGTTCTCTTGTGACTGCGAGTATATGAGATGTTTTTACTCTTCAGGGGTTTGGGGAATGTTGTTGGATTAACAAGAGGTGCAAAGTGGTAGATAAATGCAATTTCTTATCTTTTCTCAGGTCGTCTGTTATTTTTCAAATAGGTGTTTGGATTTGACGTGCAGTACTTCCAGTCACTGAGTGGTGTAATCTCTGATGCTGGATTACTGTTTCACTCAGATATTCACACATGTTTAAGAGCAGAAAATATTCTATATCTCAGTATTATGAATGATAGCTATGGCTTTCTTGCCTAGTGAAAAAATACCAAGTCACTTATTAATGTTTAGCTGCTCATTCTTTTAGATGTGTCTCTTTCTAACCTGTAAAACTCTACCTGTTATAAACTTAGTGACAATATGATATGTATCTAGATACTTATAATTATCATGACTTCTTAGGATCTTGAACTAAGTCTAATGAAATGAGGCTGACAGTAATATAATCATTAGAGCTGCTGCAATAAATCGCACCCCTTTTCACAGCATTTCAAAATGCTGCTTTTTTAAATTTGGGACTGTTTTTGTGTCATTTTGGATTTTTCAAACCTCTTAAACTAAAGGTAACTGGCTTCCTGTGTGGATACAGACCTGCTGTATAGGTAGACTGAAGATTATGGTTGAACTAAGCCACAGAAAAATGAACTTGCTATGGATCTTAAAGGTAATACGGAAACAGATAAAAGATCAAATGTTTAATATCAAATGTATTATATGATTTGCCACTTGTCCACTGAGCAGTCTGTGACTTTTTAAAGTGAAATGAGAAATTAAGGAGCAGTGGTGGACATGTTTTACATCACTGTGGCTGCTGGGAGACTTAAACTAGAGTGTGTTAAAAAGGGCAATAAAGCATGAGATTAATTGTGATAAAAAAAAACTGTACACTAATTGTGGATGTTGATAAATCGTGAATAACTTGATTAATCTTGACATCCCTCACTTTGCATTCTTTTAGAGGTGTCTCTGTTTTTAACCTACAAAACACTATCTACCATACGCTTGGTCACAATATAAAATGCATCTAAATACTTACCATTAACACCATGACCACTCAGGATTTTAAAATTAGTCTAATGAAATGAAGCTGAAATCAAATTACAACACTATCTTTAGTTAGAGTCACTTAATGGTGTTTAATTTCTCATTATTTGGAGGTGTCTCTTTTTCAAACTTTTACCAAACACCATCTATTAGGGATGTATCGATATACTAAGCTCACAATGTGATATGTATCACGATACTAATATTGTCACAGTTTTAAGATGATTTTGAGTTTTTTGAGTTTTGAAAAGAGTTGTGTTAGTCACTTGATAACACTTGATTTCATCAATTTTCATTAAACAATGCACTTAGGTTGTGATACAGAAGCATCATATAACTGGGTTCATGGTTCTATTTTATAACTTTTATTTTACAATTTACAATTTTTACAAACTAATGAAACTGATCAGAATTTATGACTCTTAATTTCTGAGTTTAATTTCATACTCTTTAAGAGGTGACTCTCTTCTTAACCTTTAACAAAACACTGGATATCTGGATATTGATTAGGTATGCACAATATTATCGGCCTGATATCATTATCAGCAGATATTGGCTGTTAAAGGCAATTATCAGTATCAGTAGATATCAACATTTCTGCTGATATGTATGCCCTACATTTTGGCTGTGAATATCCGTACATGTTGACTGTAAATTTCAGAAATATGTACTGTGAAGTCTAGAGATTTAGGCTGGACTAGCAGGCCTACATCATTTGAGGTCTTTGTCTTCATGCATTCTAACTCTTTAAACTTTAAAGTGTGTTTAAAGGACTAAAGGTTGGTTCTTTGTTTGTCCTCATACATAAAAGTGTGCTCAAAGGACTGAAGTTTAATACATATTTGAATATCCATATCTGCTGAAATTGTAAATATTGGCACATTGGAAATTAGCAAAAATTCAATATTGTGCATCCCTAATGCTGACATTATTCATGATTCTCTTACATTCTCTTTAGTTTAAAGTTAAGTCACTTACTATGACAAACAGTCGATATATCAGGGATAAATCATATTTTTAAGCATTTTGTCATTTTTAGGAGAGAAGAAGAGTAAAAAATGTGTAAAAAAAAAAGCCCCTTCATAATCACAAACATTGCACATTGGAGACGTGTGATTTAATCAGTATTTATTTTACTAGTTTGTTATTTTTATGAAGAAATAAGAGTGAAGTCGGTTCCTAAGTCTCTGTTAAGTTAAAAATGTTCAAATCAATCAATAATGTTTGATATTCATTCCTTTGGAGACTCCTCTCTTCTAAACATTCACAAAATATTCTATTTATAGTAGATTTAATGATACTCAGCTTTTGAACCAATACATTTCAAAATACTTGGTTCACAGAATCTTTTTATTTTTATTTTTTTTTTTTAGATTTTGCATTTTTTAATGAAGAAATACGATCAAAATCAATTCTTAGCTCACTCTTTATCTTGTTAAAAGTTTGAAAGTCACTTCATATTGTTTCTGTCCCTTTTACCCCCATGCTTCTCTGTCCTCTAAATCTGGAAAAAAAAAAAAAAACATACTAGCTACTGCAATGGTTGTGCCTGACTCAGTGATGGGCAACTGGCAGCCCAGTGGGCCACCTGCGGCCCTCCCCCTCACTCAATGAGGCCCTCAAGTTAGTGTCAGATAGAGTAAAAATGATGAAAACATGAGACAATCTGCTGTGAAAACATGAAAAATAGACACAGTTCTGCAATTACCTTTGATTACTAGTATATGTTTGTAAAATAAGAGATAAAATGGCTTAAAACGTCAGAAAAAAAAACTTCTACATGCATCATTAAATGCATTTGTATAAAAACTAGATATACAAGCATAAAAGTACTGAAATAATCATGATCTTTTATGTTTATTGTGTGATAAAAATGCTTTATACTGGCTTAAATTCTGTGTAACACTGATTAAGTTAAGCATTACTATTTACATTTGCATGATGCAAGCTATGTTTTTGTTCCTTTGTTAAATTAAAGTAATTTTAATTGATAAATTGAGATTATTTCACAGTTTTTAACAATTATGCAGCCCTGTCAATAACCAAAGTTGCCCATCTCTGACCTAACTGACCCAAATATTGGGATCTCAATACAGTTTTATCAGAATTTTTATGATTTCGAAACATTTTTTAAAGAAATGTGATGAAAATCAGTAATAAAGTGCGTGATTATTTTAAAATTTACTCACAATAAAAGTGCAAGAATACCCATTCCCCCTTAATATCTCAGTAAATATAAGAAACTCCTATTAATATCAAGGTTCAAAAGTTATATTTGTGAGAAAAGTCTAATAAGAGATACCAAAAAGAAAAAGCGCCCTCTGCTGTCAAAGGCATGCACGTTTGTTAAATCGATCTAAATTGTCCATATTTGTATCTGTGTTTTAATTGTAATGTGGGCTTTCTTGCATTCCTGCTGCATTTTTAAGATCAATGTGAAGAAAACATGACACATCAGGAAAAGATATGCTTCTTTAATGTAAATAAATACTCTGTAAGCACACATTTAATCTTTAATAAATGTTTGCACTGGCAAGATTAGCGTCAACTGTGCATCATCTCATATAAAGTGTGACAAATTGATATTTTTATATAGCGTAATCTGTTTACTATGCTGTTTATACGAGGAATTATTACAAACTAATTAAAGAAATCACTTTGATATAATTAGTCAGATTTCAGGAAGCTCATTAGTAGTAATTTGCATGAAAAATAAGCCCTGTAGTGGTGCTTAGACCCAGCTATTCGATCTGTGCTTTATCTGGTTACACATCAACCCCCATTGTTTGTTGTTTGAGGCGCTCTGAAGTGGCCCACAATATTTTCAGTCATTGCCCTGAGAAGCGGTGGGGTATCTTTTAACAAATTCCTCCCCTAAAGCAAGTCAACCTGTATGAGGAAGCAGACACACGCCTCTGTGTACATAAGGCAGGAGGAGTGAGAGGCAAAACACTGTCTATTTATCTGTCAGGTTCCTGACAAAGAACTGAGCTGACAAGTCAGGGTTTCCCTCCGCAGAGCAGGGGGGCTTTGTTCACCGTACTTACATGCCCAGTCTATGCCCAGAGACTCATGTTATTTGCAAATCACATTCTTTGAAAACTCACAAACGGGGCGAGACATGCCACGCTACGGGTTTTGTCAGCTGCCTTCACAACAGCTAGCTGTATCGCTAACAGTGTGTGGTTCGGTAAGGAAGCAGCTTTCTCTTAGCATTTGCCGTGCTGTCACTTTTTCCAACACATGCGATGTGTGTCTTCATGCTTGGGGTCTCTCCTCCCTCAGAGGGTTGCCATCTTCCCTTTGGACTGACAAATAAAACGCCCACACTCCCGCTGAAAATAAAAAGAGGGGGGAAAAGACAGTCCTGGAATTACATCATTCTCTGCTGGAGCAAATCTTCCAGAAATGTGGGCAGATATTTTATACCCACTTATCAAGATAAAAGTAAAAATGTTGTGCTTTTTTTTCTCCCTTAGTGGCCTTTTCTTTGGCAGAGGGGTTCTAGATGCTGGTACAAAAACAGGACCTGTTTATTCTCTATACCCTTTTCCCACCATGGACGAAATCCTTTCCTAAACATCCGGACAGAGGAGCACTTGTGTGGCGCTGATGTCACAGACCTACCTGGCCTCCCTCTCACAAAAGCTAAGGTATCATTAGCTAGGCCCACACAATGCCCATTCAACCAAGCCACTGCGCTCCTCAGGACTAGGGAACAATGTTATTTTTTGTCTCAGAATTATAAAGAAAGAGTTTTGCAGGAAACCCGACAGACAAAACCCTTTAGAGGTAAATGCTCCAGGCGGCTTTTGGGTTTAATCTTTTCCCATTAGCATTTTGCCCCCCCTCTTTTCCCTCCTGCTCACTCACAAAGACCATATTTACAGGGTCAAAAGTAAAGGCTGCGAGTCTCTGGAGACTGTTTTTTGTGTAGATCTGTACCATGTATTGACAGCACTTTTTTGCTTTTATATTCATCCCTGCTAATGTTTTTAAATGGGCTAACTTAAATCTCAAATTGAAACATTTGTTTGACTTTTCAACACAAAAATAAGAGTAACTCTAACATGCTTGCTCACTCTTAAACAAATACAGCTAAAAATCACACGTGCAAGCAGATTAGAAACCATTAACCCACAATGCAGTGCTTTATATAACATAATAGCTATATTGTCAACAATACAGCTGCCATGCTTAGGTTCATACCTTTGTGAGTGCATGTGTGTTGGGTTGTGCTTACGTTTGTGCACATTCACTCCTGCCTGTGTGCATGTATGTGCGTGCAAGTGTGTGCATGTGTGTGTGACTCCATGTGTGTGATTCATTCCAGGGCAGTTTTAGTCCTTATAAAATATTCATTTTGGTTGTGCAGGGCCCTGTAATTGCCATCTCTCACCCTGAATTATTTATACCTCGCACAGACTGACAAAGCTTTGCCATACGGCCCCAGATGAATCAGAAAGCAGCCATCTCTGCTGCCAACAGCACTGGGCTTTCACACAAATATGGCAGCCACGTCTCTCTGCCTGGCCTCTCTTAATTTGACATTTTCTTTTTCCCCCTGCCTTTGTCCTAGGTGCACAGAAAGGTTACCTGTTAGCTTTAAGCACCGACCCGCTCTCTGTCTTTCTGTCTCTATCCCCCCTGCCTACATGACAGTCCACAGTGGGTGTTTTTTTCTCTTCTGAGGACGCGTTAATGTGGCTGCGATGTCAAAGTGGCTGCCTCATGTTTTATGATGACTGACCAGTCCTGACAGCCACTTTGGATGTATGTATTATACATTAGTAATAATATGATGTAGGAATACACTCGCATATGCTTGCGCATGCATGGACAGATAGCAGATCCACCGAATCACCGACCTATATGTAGCACTGGACATGCAAATAAGCTCCCACTGGCCCTGCAGGATCCAGCATGGCTGTCGGTAAATGGTCAAAGCCCCCCTGCCGGCCTTGCCTGTACAGCTGCGTTTCTCTGCTCGGGTCTGATCACTCTAGAGGAGAGAGACGCCGCTCTATGGCTCTCATTGTAGACCAGGAACCCTCATCCAACACCCTAAATACTACTATTCACCTCGGCCAGCTCCTCCAACATATGCTTATCTTCCATCTCACTGGAGCAGGGAGGTGCTGACTGGTATTTCCTCAAGGCCCCAAGCTCCGACGCTGACCAGTAATCAAAACTTCACATTTCTCCTGTGCAAAAATAACCTGGAGATACCTCTGTGCCATCCAGCTGGCGTGCTGAGTAAATACTCCTGGATTGTTGATGGTTATTTCTTGAAAAGTCGGCAACCTTGTGGCTGTCAAAGTCATTATGAGTAATCATCATCACAGGGTTTTTATGGTGATTCAATAATATTTCTGAATCCCAGATGATGTCGGCTCTATGGCAGCAACTAGCGTTTGATTTGTTTTTACAATGGAGCCATGCAAGACAAAACAATGCAGAATTATTTATGTCTCACGTCTTATTATATTGTGTTCAAAGTCCTGGTAGAGAAAAAGGCGAATTCAGAGTAAAACAAAGAACAGCGTGCAACAGTACACAGCCTCAGCGGTATCTTGATGTGCAAGGATGGGAGAGGCTGAGAGAAAGCTCGGGGCTAAACATGCAGTATGTGGCGGGTTGGAGCTAAAAGCTGCATAAAGCACACAGCCTTAGTCCACTGTTAGCAAGTGATGGATAGTTAGCAGGAGCTCCGAGTCTTCGTCTAATCTGTTACAGTAAACCTGTGCCAAAGCCTGAAGGGAATCAGTGGGGGCCCCTGCAAGGAGTGGGTTTGACGTGAAACCATTTGTGAAGACGAGCGATTCTCTTAAGTAAGAAACTAACAGTGTCCTGAGAGAGAGAGAGAGAGAAAGAGAGAGAGGAGGTGAACAGGAGGAAGAGATACCATAATGAGTCCTGTAGCCATGGAGTAAATGAAGAGGGATTGACAGAGTGAGGGATCCTCAAGTGAAATAATGTCAATGCCACTCTGCCCATTAGAGTGAAAGGGGGGAGGATGGAGGAGGAGTGGGTAAAGAGGGATGAATGGAGGGAACACGGCTACATGTTAGGGTGCATGCGGAAGCACATAAATTATTTGTGACACCCACACAACACACATACAGACACAAAAATATGAAATATGAAACAACAAAATGAAGTGTCTGGGAAAATAAAGAAATGAAAACAAAAAAATATAGAAACAGGCCTTGGAAATACCCAATAAATTCTCTGGGACGTGAACAATAATAATCACAGTGACATCTGCCTTGCTGCTCTCGGAGGAGATGGGCCGAAGCCGAAGAGTGGAAGGGGTTAATCTCCCAAACCCAATAAGGTTGTATAGTGAGGCACTTGTTCCCTGATAAAGAAGTGATAGGATCTGTGGGTCCGGTCCCTCGGCGCTTGTACAGGGGTAGAGCAAATATTGTTAATGTGCTGTGGTTTACTTCAGCTAAGGCGAGAAAAACAGCTCAGCTTGACGAGAGAAGACAGCGGCCAACCAGGATAGGACAGAAAACGGCCAGCACAGCTCAGCCTCCCAGGGACTTACAGCATACATATATATGTCCAAGACCACTCAGTTGCATAAATAAGTGTTGGGGTAAGATTAAGATCTATAAGCGTCTCTATTTCTCGTTTTACCTGCTCCGCCTTGTCACAACAGGGATCTGAATGCAGTTCAGTGGAGTGCCTAATAACTGGAGCAGTAGGTAGGGAAGGCAGGAGGCTTGACATTAAGACCCCGGCGTTTTGGAAATCCGATACGCTATTGACCCGTGTACTACTATCTCAGCGTAGAGATCTGGTGTCAGCAGATTGTAGTCTGGTGTTGGGAGCCGTTTCTTACAGGGCTCCTGTAACAGGGGCCCATTGAGTCTGGGAGGCAGCTGGGGCCTGATGGGCTGGAGCTGGGCAGTGATCGATACTCACCGCCCTGCAACGGATGACCTCACTGTCATGGCTGCCGGCTGTGGACACTGCATGCTAGTCATTAGTGCTGGGGCACCAATCAGGAGCTTAGAGTTGTCAATACCTGACTCTTACAGATACTGTGGCCATCTGTCAGTGTATTGTGTAACAAATACAGGGAGGCTCTTTTGCACAATAAGAACAAGGTGTACTATTGAAGGAAATAACATGCTTTTATTTTCATGATTTAAAGCTGCTGTGTTGAATTTACTGCTGGCTATGAAACAGAATGAGATTAAAACTGATGTCTCTCTTATGAGCTGCTAAAGCAAACCAGATCATCAGCATACAAGATTCATTATTCTTATTCTTAATGCCTGCAACTACTGTTGCAGGGTAGCACAGGTCAAGTGGCATGACTCACAAAACCCTGAAGAAAGAGATCCTTTTTTTTAAAGTCTTTACTAAGCAAAAATGTTGATAAGTTATTTATTTGAATGTTAAAAGACAGCAGGAGGATATTTTTGTGAAAAAATTAAACACTACTTACATGTGTAAAGAAGTAAACAGAGAAGAGCATGAGTGGAAAGAGCACAAGAATATGGCACCCAAGTGAAAGTGTGAAACTTTGATTGAAAAAAAAATACTCCAGTAAAGTAAAATTACTGGTCTGTAAATCTTCTTAAGTGTAGGTGAAACGCAGGGCTGTCAAACGATAATTATTTTTTATCATAATTAATCCCAGGATTTCTGTAGTTAATCATGATTAATAGCCCTATTTTAAAATTCTACTATTTAGCATTAAAACTGGTTTCATTTTAAATTTAGGGTAAATAACTCCATCTTTGGATACAAACCTTCTTTTATTTTTAAAGAAAATAAGGAACATTGAGTAAATCAGAGATTATGGTATGAACTTAACCATGAAAAAAGGAGTTTGTTATGGATTAAAACAAAAAAGGACAGTAACATATGTAAACAAAAGGTACAGATGATCTGATGGTTAACTGAGCTGTCTGAGTGTTTTTATTTAAGTGAAATAAGACCCTTCGGAGTAGTGGTGGATTTGTTTTAAACCGCTGTGGCTACTGGGAGATGCTGCCGTGGATAAACCCCGGTGTACTGAGAGGGACAAAAAAAAAAAAACATGGCTAATTAAAAAAAGTAATGCAGTGATCGTGGGTCTTAATCAATTGCCAATCAGGCATTAATGCTGACAGCCCTTGTAAAAGCATATCATCTAAAGCAAGGGTGTCCAAAATTTTTTTTACTGAGACACACATACAGAAATAAAGAGCCACTTTCATGTACCTCATCTTGAGAATACTAATGTTAATAAAACAAATCTTAAGTGGCTTGGCTGACTAGGCAAATTGACTATCATTTTAAGGATTTTGGAAAGGCCAGTCAGATTTCCGGGACCCCTGGCTCCACCCCTGAATGTAACTGGTACTGCTGTTTGCTGTCATAATCCATTAGGGCATTTTAAATGTAGATTTTTCTTTTATTTTGGTTGCCACTATGTTTACCATTTACGGTGTTGTCTCAATTTAGTCACAGAAATACATTTAAAAATGCCTCTTGTCAAAATGTGTGTTTACAGAGTTAGAATGGTAGCACTGCCTTGTGCTGAAACTACATGGTAAAACAAAGTCAAGCACAAGCTTAATGTTCCGTATTTCATGTTATTTCCAGAATTTGCTGCTGGCCAGTCAAAACTGGACACTGGGCCGCATTTGGCCCCCAGGCCATGGTTTGGACACCCCTGATTCAAAGTTTACTCAAATTCTGTCTGCTAAGTAGTTGCATTACTGAGTAGTAAGTTAATCACGAATCTCCAACCAGGTTCTGTCATTGAAGGAACACTTTGATGTTACAGATCCATAAAAATCATTCTCTTTCTAAGTGCCAGGTTTATGCTGTTGATGGAAAGTTTGGACCTCATTTTTTGTCTTTGGTTTGTAATTTTACTCAGTAAAATATCTATCCATCCATCCATTATCTGTACCAGGGGTTCCCAAACTTTTCAGCCTGCAGCCCCCAAAATAAGGTTTCCAGACTGGGGACCCCCATTGTCTGTAATGGTGGTTGAGGCGTAGGTGAACACAGCCGTGCACAGTCAAGAACAGTCATTTTCAGACTTACACTTATTTTTTTTAAACTTTGATTTCAGCATAAATCTCACCAAGTGATGATGCCATTATTTTGAACTGAGCTGGTTTAAACATAGATTTCTTAAAAATGGGTGAACTATAATGGAATTTAAAAACATTTAAAAACATTCTATGTTTTTTCGTGGGGTTCTGGGGTCGCAAATGTAATGAAGTTCAGTGTAGTGAATGACAATTACTGATTTTTACAACTATTCAAACAGGCACGAGTTACTTTTCACCCCTGGGGAATAGATACCACTGTATTCAAAGGGGGCGCCAAAAACCAAAAGATTCTAACAGGAGCTTTAAAGCTCCTTTAAGAAGGTTTTCTTTTTTTCAAGCTGGTTATAAAACAGACTAAAATTAATGATATGACCTATAAAAGCAAACTAGACAGTTGTTGACAAGATCTGTTAGTTTCATTTGGTTATTTTTAATGCTTTAATGCTGCTGCAGGGTTAGAGATGAGTATTGAAATCTGGTACCGACACATCCCATACCTACCTGGACCAAATTACAACACAGATACCGATGCTTCATTTGATACCCTGCCATCCCAAATGAAAGGCAAGAATTGGAATTTGTGTGATTTATGTCTTAAGTTACACCTGTATCCTTTTCTTATCCTATATTCATCTGGCATCTTATTGTGAATCATTTAGACAGCGTTTATTCTCCCATTGACTTTCAACCCATGTTTTTCCTCTCAAAAGTATCAATTCAGGCACTCTTAGGCACCAGCACTGTATAAAAAAGTATCACTTTAGCACCAGTAAAAGAAAAAACCCAAGCGATACCCATCCCTATGCAGGATGTCAGACAGATTGGTTATTTGCAGAAATAATTCATTCACATTTTTAAAGTTACGGTTAACAGTGTGTGTTATGATTTGACCATAAGAGAGCCCATTTAGAAGTTTTGGTGAAGTTTCCTTTAAGAAACTTTTCATTTGTGTTGACTTTGGTGCCCCCTGTGGACGAAGTTAAGATTCCTGGCTTTCTTTAAGTCTCTATTCAAAAATCTTATCAATGGGAAATGTTAAAAAAAAAAAAAAAATGTTAATCAGTTGGTCTGAAGCCTACCGCACACATCAGATAAAGACATTAAAAAATAACCAAGCAGAAATAGTCAATCTTGTTGCTGATGATCTTGTTTGCTTTTGTGGGTCATAAAAACACATCAGTATTAATTTCAGGCTTTTTCATTGCTTATTTAAAACCCTCATAGGAGCTTTAAAAACTCTGATTACTCATGTAAAATTGCAAATAGAAAAGAGGTAGCACTTTGTCCGGGGAGGTCACCAAATTTGACATGGACTGAAAGTTCCTCACTGGAGCTTAAAGAGAGCAGTGGGTGAAATAATATTAAATAGCTGAGGATGAATTAAAAATTTTCCCAAGTCATTAAAAAATAATACTTATCTGAAAATGAATGGATTAAAAAAAATGAATGAGTACCATCCTCGGCCTTGGATGCAGCCGTCTTAATAATACAGCATTATCCTTATTTGCCCTCTTCACTCAAATCAAAGGGATGGACATTTATGCATGAGTGACATCAACCCTGCAATTAAGTTGGCCATTTAAATGAGAGAAGGCCTTCCTCACCTCGCCTGTTTGTTTTTTTCCCCTCTCTCTTCTCTCTCGTTTTTTTCTCTCCCTATTCCCCTCACTGTTTGATGATGGGAGAGGGTGAGCTAGAATTAGGGCGCTGGGTCTTCCTTTGAGTGTCAGCCTAAAATGA